>NW_002476251.1:0-275917 GCF_000189635.1 Tetrahymena thermophila SB210
CAACCCCAACCCCCAATTATCCATGTCAAATAATAAATAAATTGAATTTAAAATTAAAATCCATTTTATGTAATTTGATAAAAGCTTGATATTAAGTTCAATTAATAATTTATAACAAAATTTTTAAAATGAAAAATTGATAATGTTAAATTCATGATTAATAATCAAGCAATTCAATAGATACAACGATAAATTATGCATAGTAAATTTTTAAGTACAAATTTTTTTATCAATAGATAAATTTCTCAAATTTTAGATCGTAAAGTTGTATTCCATAATTGCTAGCCAAAGAATTTTCTTAGATAATATCATCCACTAAATTTCAATTAATTAATAGACCAAGATTGATTATTATAAATAATACTACTGCATATAATTCATATTAAATAAAAAACATTTTCATAAAAAATTTTTAAGTTAGGTTAAAAAGATTTTTTATTAATGGAAAGTATATCAAATCATTCTCATTTTTTATGTATTTGATATATTGCCTCATGAAATCTTAAGATATTTTTATTTTATTTTAATAAATAATTTCTTAGTTTTATATCTTATCATAGATTCTCCTCAAATATTTATTTATTTTATGTAACAATATCAATACTTAAATATTTATTATAAGTTTAAATTCAAACCATTATCGTATAATAAAGAGTAAATATTATCTTACAAATGTTTAATAGTAGCTTTAAAATTATTGTCAAAATAAAAAATAAACTACAGTATTTACTCATGAATAAGGATTATCAAAAAAAAAAAATTTTTTTTAATTTTTTATCCTCACAATCTGCCATTCTCGTATATGATATATGGGGAGGATTTTATTAATATATGAGAATTTACAATAAAATTGAAATTAAAATTTGCATTTTAAATAGTTAAAATATCATTAAAAAGCTTGAAATATAGAAATTAAAATTTATTTATTAGTTTTAAATTTATTATATTATTTAATAATCATAAATATATTAGCCACATAGCTTAAAATTTTGTATTTATAAAAGTTAAATGTATAATATAAAATGAAGTATATTAATTTAAACTAATTAATATTTAAAATTTAACGCAGAGTCTATTAATTATTTATTTATTTACACATAAACTTGGTTGAACTTTTCAAAAACTTATCTCTAATTATTTATGAGATAAAATTAAAATGTTAATTAAAAATCAGTTTTTTTAACTATAAATAGAATATTAATTAGAATTATTCTGGTATTATTAGCGAGGAATGTGTTATTGAATATTTTTGTTAATATTTTCCACATTTTCATAATTATTAGAATAATTGTTGATTTGCAGGTTTTTATACATGTTTTTTTAAAGCTCGTAGTTTATCTCCTCTATTTCTGGTACTTGCTCATATTAATTTTCATAGTTGACTTCATTATTATTCATTTTAGAGCCTTTATTTGGCCCATTTTGATTAGATATTATTTTTTTAATAATTTCTTTGTTTTTGCTATTTAATAAAATAATTACATTTAATTATATTTATTTATTTAATAACTTAATTAATTTTACGATTCATTTGTTTAAGGCTAAAAAGTGCATTCTTACAAGAAATCAGCTCTTGGTTTCTTTTAAATTGGTCCAAAACCCTGATTATGAAAACGAAGATTTCATTAATAAATTTGAAATTAAAAAAAATTTACTTTAGACAATTTAAATGGTTAAATCACTGTTTTATTTGAGTCTCTGTATTAACTCATATCTTTAACATTAAAAACCTCTTCTTCTCTCTTTTTGTTTATCTCTTACTATTTTTTTGCTAATTCTTTTTGTTGTAAGAACTTATCGATACCTCTCATATTCTGAAGTTTTTCTTTATAATCAACACTCTCTAATTGCTTTGTAACAGGATTAAAAGTACATTCTTTCATCTCCTCATATTCAATTTATCTATTAAAATATAAATCTTTTTTAGTTAATTTTTAAATAACTCAATTTACTTTTTAATTTAATTAATTTGTTTTTCTTTATTTTCTTTCTCCTCTTTAAGCGATTGCTAGATGTTATCAGCTGCGTAGTGGGATTTTAAGTTGTTGTATTTTTTATTTTTATTTACAGTTGGTTAAAAAGTACATTCTTTCATCTTTTCATTTTCTACTTTCTTATTTTTATTACATTTTAATCATATTATAAAACAATTTCATGAATAAAAATGAATAAATTTACTTCTTTTATTTTTTTCTTCTTCTAATTTTTATCTTTGTCAAAGGCAAGGGAATCTAAGCTTCTTTTTCTTGCTATTTTCTTTGAAAGTGGGTTAATTTCTGGTTTGAACTAGAATTGATCATAGTAAGCTTTTTGAATTTGTTCTTGTACAATTTACTTTTTCAAATTGTCCTTTTAATTTTGAAAAATATTTACTATTTTAATCTCATCATTTTTAAAAAAACTATACTTGTTCATGTAGTCTCTTAATTTTATCATTTGTTGTTTCAGTAGCTCTCTCTTCATCAGCTTCAATCAAATACTTACTGACTTAATTGACTTGTGGCTTGAAAGTATATTCGCTGTTACTATAAATTTCTTTTATCTTAGCTTCTAGTTTTTCTTTTAAGTAATCAGCCATCAAATATTATCTTTAAACAAATTCTTCTTATCTCTTTTAATATGATTCAGAGTCTTTTTGTTCATCATCATCTCTGTTTGATGGGTTTATTGAAGGCTAGAAAGTGCACATTTAGCTTACTGAATGATTATGGTTTTCTATAATTTTTGATTTTCTCTACTCTTTTTCTTGAATATCATCCAACAATCTTTGAACAACACTTTTTCCATCAATTTTATCTTTGGCAATAACTTCACTCTTAATAATTTATAAATTATAAAAATTGATTAAAATCATTTTAAAAGATTTTTTATCAATAAACTAAAATATTCATTATTACCTTTGGGTTCAAAATAGGTTTAAATGTATATTATTAGTCGTTTTAAGTTTGCATTTAGAGCTAGAGGCGACTTTCTTACCTCTCTTTAACTACTTCATCTACTCTTTAATAAAGAGGCTTAGTGAAAGCTGCATTACCTTTCAAGGCTTTTATACTTTCTTCAATATTGGGCTTGAATGGATATGTTTTAGAATCTTCATATTTTCTTTTTAGTTCTTCTCTTTCCTACTACTTTTTTAAACCTTCAGCATAAAGTCTGTCTTAAATTGGTCTATTTATATATTAAAAACAATTATACTACATCTTTAAAACAATAAATTTGAAGCTTTTACTAATTTTCTTATTTATCAGCCATAATGAGTTTTGAAATATCGCTGATCTATGGAACAAAAGTACAGTTTTCAGATATTTCCTTTTGTTATTATAATATTTTTAAATTTTCACGAGATGTAAGCGTTTCTATTTTATCTCTTAAGAGCCTCTCCCATTACTCTTATCTACTTATTTTTAGCTTATCACAATCTCCATATATATTTTTGGGGATTTCTTTAATTTCGGGTTTAAATGGGAATTTAGTTTGCTAAATATATTCTTATTCTGTCCTCTTTTAGGTGTAGCTGTTACTACGCTTTTTTTCATACAAACTCCTATTTTTAAAAATTATTGTTAAATTAATAAAAAAATAGTTAAATTAGTCAAAGAATCTTTAAAATTTATTTAAAAATTGATGGATATGTTTATAAATTTGTTAGTTTAATATTTTTAAATAATTAATACTGTTCTGTGTTTTATCTCTGTTCTTCATATTATTCATTTTAATCTCCTTGGAAAGTAAGTTAGCCTGCATGGAGCTACTGTTGTGAGCTTTCTTTATTTTATTGCAAGTATGTGTTATAAGTTAGCTTTTTTGCTGATTTACTTTATTAGTTTTCTTTTTAATTGTAATTATCTTCATTTCTTGATAGAGGCATTTAATTGTAGTTTTTTTCAACTCTTGCCTATGTGGGATGAGGAGGTAAAGCTGATGCTGGATTCATATACTTCACAAAAGAGGGCTAAAATTACTATGATTAACCTCCTTGCTGTTATTGCATCTAATAAGCGTTTTAAGTCTCTGGTTCATTTTATGTTGAGATATTTTATATATTTTATTAGAATTGTTATTTCATATCCGCATTCCTTTACTGAATATTTTGAAGTCTTTATTTTATTTGATCTAAACTAAATAGGTTTCCTTAGTTAGCATTTAGCTTTTCTTAAATTAATTATTCTACTCCATATTATACTTAATTATTAAATTGTTAAAAATTAGATTTAGGAACTGTATCTTTTTGTTGTATATTTTGTATATAATCAATGTGACTGTTAGGATCGTTTCCCTTTTGAATGATATCTTCATAATTCTCATAATCTTCATTTTCTTAGTGATTAACTTCAAATAAACCCTCACTTTATTTATTATCACCCTAATATTTATTATTTAGGATACTAGCTATAACCATCTTGCCACTTATGTCACCTTAATTGGTATCAATATTATCATTTTGATCCCTTAATCTAGAGCCACTAAATTACTTTGAATATCCGCTATATTAATTAGCTTCAGATAAATCTTAATATCCATTATTTCCATTTTCCAGTAGTTTTCTTCTATTCTCCTTTTCTTCTTTATCTTTTCTGAGAAGTTCAGCTTTCCTTTCTTCACTAATTTATATTTCCATTTTATTTCACAAAAAATTTTAAATGTCAGTAAAATATAATGAATTAATTGCTGTTTAATTTTTTGAAAAAAAAAATTTTTGAAAAACTTTAATTTATATGGGTGAATGAATTAAATAAATATCAATAAATCTATTTAGCTTATAATGTGCGTCAAATAAAATCTTATGCTTAATTAATATAAAATTATCATAAATACTTAATTATTATGCAGAGAACACTAAAAATAAATACAAATCAGCGCTTGCTTGATTGCTTAAATAAAACATATAATTAATTTAACCTAAAATAATAAAAATATAATTTTTCTTTCTAATCAGTTAAAATTAATTTCTTTCTATAAAAGTAAAATTAATTTAATTAATAAGCAAACATTAATTATTGTAAATAATATTTGATAAATTATTTAAAATATCAAAATATTATTTTATATTAAGTTAACCTTTTAGATTTTTTAGTTTTAATTAAATTTGAATTAAACTATTCGATCTGATTGTACCTATTTTAATTTATTAAATATTTAAATATTTTTGATTTAATAGAATTATTTTACTTGAAGTTTAGGATTAAATTTGTTAGATAAATTCTTTTAGAAAAATCAAATCCACAACGTAAAGATCCTTTAATTTAATTGTAACTTTTACAATTAATAATTTTTTTAATATTAATTTTAACTTAATTAACATTTTACCTTAAGTTTAAATGCAAAGTGTTCACATAAATGCATTTTTCTAAGTTTGATCCAATGCTTTCTGCAGTAAATAAGTCTATTTGATTTTTCCTGACAATATAGAATAAATAAAAAATAAATTAAATTAAATCTGGTGATTTCAAATACTGTAAGTTCAAATATATATGAGAAGCATTATGGCACTTAGAAAGCTCGATTCCTATATTATCTAAAGTAACATTAGTTCCCAAATAGCAAAATCTATTTATATTGATTAAATTAGAAGTGCTAACTTTACATTATATTTACGATAAATCCAAATAAATGGTATGAATATTAATGCACTTCGATACTTCAAAAGAAATTGTGGAAAATATATCCTAGCCATTTGAATTTCCTCTAATTTAAAAAATTTTAACTCTAGTTAATACTTATGTAAAATAAATTTTTACTAAAGATGAAGCTTTATTTCTGACAATCCCTTGATAAGTTATATCTAACTTGAGAGGTGACATATTCCTAAAGCTCCAATCGAGCAACGACTTTTTGTTATTTTGTAATATTTTAAACAATTTCTTAAAATATTTTTATAATTTACTTTAAGTTTAGATTTAAATTTGCTAGATTTTTGCATTTTGAAAATTCTTGTATCAGTCTTTCTGCTCCTTCATAGCCGATAGGATTCCAACTATTTAATTAATTCTTGTAAATATAATTAATAAAAAATGTTAAAAATACCCGAAATCAATTGATAAAGTTGTCAGATATACACATTTTGATATACCATTACCTATTTAAATAGATCCATATGATCCTAGTTGATTTCGACTATTAATTGAATTGTTTTATAAATAATTTTTTTTTGATCTTTAAATTGAACCTCAAGTTAAGAGTTAATTGCTGAATTTAACAAAGATTAGATAATAGTTAAGCTATCTATTAAATTTCTGATACGCCTATTTTATTATTTCTAACAATAAAAATTTTTGTGTTTTAATCATTATTTTATTATTATATGTTTACTCTAAATCTAGATTTAATATTATTAACTTTTAGCATTAATTCAATTTCGAACTAATTTCACTAAGAAATGAATTGCCTAAAGTCTAATTCCTAAAATTAAAAAAAATTAAAAATGTTTAAAAAAATGATAGCAAATAGAAAGTTGCATCAAAATACTTTTTTATTACTTCAACAATCCTAGCAGATTTTGATGAGTTTTCATCCAACTAATTATTTTGAATTTAATTTTATAATTTAATTTTAATTTCAAACTTACATTATCTAAATTTTATATTTAAGTTGAAGCTATGTCTATTTATATAAAAATTATTAAAATTATTATTTTAATTTAATTTAATGCATTTTATTTACATTCCTCTTTATCTATAATTTAAATTGATAAACCTTCAATAAATATGCTGCTTCCTTCATATTTTGAATTTTCAAACTCTGAAAATTAACCTATATTAGTATAAATTGAGCAAAGTTAAATAAAATTAAATATACTCACTTAAGAAAAAATTGTTTATCATTTCTAGAAACTAACTTTCTAAGACTCTAAAACATTTTTGTTTTTAAGAAAGTAAGTCTGTTGCAATAAATGTCACTGTTGATTTATCATGAGAGTAATAATCAAATTAATCAAAATTTGGAAGGTTTTTTTATAAAATTATCTAATATTTCTTAATTCTTTCTTTTGTTTGGAGTAATTTGTTAATTATTTTAAGGCTATTTTAATATTCTGTTTCTTTTTGCATTTTTATTTTTTCTTTTATTTAAAATTTTGTTGAATTAATTAATTAATTATAAAAATCATAAATAATTTAAGTATTATGTGAACTTTAGAAACAAAACATAGACACAATAAAATTTTTATGAATTTTATTTTTAATTTCTATATTTTTTTCTCTAACTTTTAATTAACTTTATTAAAAATATAATTAATTATTATTTTGAATTTATGGTTTTTATTGAATTTAAACTAAAAAAACAATTTTTAATTTATAAAATATTTTATAATTCAAAATGAAAATGTGTTTAATTTTTTAAAAGTTTACTAAAAAATTAAAAGAATATGTAGAAATAATTATTTTCAAAATAAACTTTTATAATAGACAAATAGGTAAATAGAGAACAATAACAAACTTTATTTAAATTTATTGAAATGATTTTGAATTAAAGTAAAAAAATAAATACGCTTAACTTATTTAGGGAATAGATTTTATTATAACAATTAAATTAAACTTTTTAATTTCAGAAAAGCTTTAAAATATCTGTATTTTATGCAATGTATGAAGCACGTTTAACTATTTGATTTGGTAGTAAATCAGATTCAAAAATTTTTATTTCGTCCTTGACTTGACTTTACAAAATTCTTCTACAGCCGAAGCAGAGCACTAATTCTCTCATATCTCTGTTTTTGATTTTATCAGTTTCCAAGTATTTTAATTTTAAAGTTTCTTATGTTCTAACACCATCACTTTATTCTCCTTCTAAAGAATGTGTCAAATTGGAATCAAATGTTTCTATTTCTAGTACATTAGAAATTTTATCTCTGAATTAGAAACAAAGAGGACATCTTTGTAATAAACCTTTTTGAGGTTCAAATTTTTTGATAATTTTTTCACTTGTGTGAAGGATTGTGTGAGTCTAATTAAAATATTTAAATTAATAAGTAAAATATTAACAAAAAAATTTAAAATTACTGTTGAAACAAAGTTTTCTTAGATGTTATCAATGAAATTTTCCATGATTCTGTCTAAATTACCATATCCTGGTAATTTGAGATTTGGTTTTTCCTATTCACAAAGGTAGAAGGGTCTTTCAGTTAATAAATTAAGGATACCCATACAATGTAAATAATTCATAATTTCTTTATTAAGATAATCTTTCATTGGTCTACCAATACCAAGGATTTTTTTACTATATACTTTATTATCTTCATTATGTAAGTCAAAGAATCTACCAAGAATATCATAACTGACATTGTCGATGAATTAAATTTCGTTATCTGAAGAAGCTGCTCTTCCTTTAGTAAAAAGAGTAAAAATTTTACTGGCAAGTCTTTAACCACAGTTACCAAGAAGAACCTTATCAAAGTTATTTCTGAAAGCATATTCCAAATATAATTAGGTTTTGAAGAAGCTAACTAAATCTTCTTAGCAAGAAGCTATAGCCTTGAATTGCTTTAACAAACTAAGTAATTTATTCTCTCTTTCTGCTTCGCTTTCTATATCTTTGTAAATATCTGTCAACTTAACAATAGTTAACTTTATTTTCAATAATTCAGCCATTTTATTTACTTTTTCAAGATTTTCTGCTTACTTTTCCTTTTTATAGAGAATATCTTCATCAATATAAAATAATTCAGCTTCAAAAAACATTTTTTTTCCCATAGAGTTATGAAGAGCGTTAGAAACTAATTGGGCTAGAGCTAAACTATTGGCTCCTCCACTAACACAAACTAAACATTTTTCATTTCTACCTAAATTAATCTTTAACTTCAAATTTGCCTAATTATTTTATATAATTTTCATTAATATTATCTAAAATGGTAAGTGTAAAAGTTATTTCATTTATTAAGATTGTCACAATTTCTAAAATCAAATATACCTTAAATTTATGATCTATATTGCTTTCAAAGCACTTTTTGCATGCAAAGTCTTATCTGTACTTGTATTGAGATTCCTATTCTTTGCATTTATAACAGATTTTCTTCCCCTTTTTAGCTTCATCTAATTCAGATTCATCAACTTTCTTTTCTTCCTTATCTTTCTTTTCACAACTGCATTCTTTACAATCACAATCACATGATTTGCAATCACCACCTTCTACTGGTTTCTTTAAAGATTTGCAACATTTGTCATCTTTTTTAGTTTCAAAAACTTTCAACTTATGAGCTGGATCGCCTGATGACCCGCAAGCAGGCAAACCATATTAATCTTCATCATCTGAATTTAAAATAACTTCTTCCTTTTACTCAGCCATATCTTTTTAATAATTAATTTTTACCTATTTAGTAATTTGTATTTTGATAAAGTAGTTAATTCTATTTGATTTTTATTGTTTCTAAAATTTTTTTGCGAGTATCACTAAATAAATTTAGACTGAAGATTTCTGAAATTTTCTTGAACTCTAATGAACAATTTTATAAAAATTCTTTAACTAGCTGTCTTGTAAATAAGTAGACATTTTAAAAATCAGATTATCATTTATTCATAATAACAAATAAATAAATTAAAAGTAATTAATTATAAAATATATTATCATAATTATAATTAATATATTTATTTATAGTAATTTTAAATTAATTATTTACTGTTTATTTAATTTTAGATAATAAAATTAATTCCTAATAGTCTAAAAATTAATTTGAATTTAGTATTTAATTTAAATAACAGAAACTAAAATACCTTTTAAGTCAATTTTTTATTTTATTTAGCATGAATAAAACAAAAATATCAAATAAATTTAATTTATTTACAAATTACTACCATCTTGAGGTTTAAAAATAATAATGATAAGATTTTCAAAAGAGTTTTTTATCCATAAATAATATTAAAAGATTATTGAATTGTATTAATTTACAACTTAAACTAATTAGGAAAAACTAACTGCTACTTAAATAAAAAAATATATTTTTCAATAAATAACAAATAAAATTTTTAAAAAAATATTTTTTATTTAAAAGTAAGATATTAAGATTAATAAAATTCATATCGTATTTTAAAAAATTACACAAGCTATATCTATGCTTTATTACTTAAAATTAGAAAATAATAAAAAATTAGAAATTCTAATTAATATACTTTAAGAAATTCCTTTGGTTGTTTATTAGATATTATGTCTCCTTTTAAATAACTATAATATAAGACACACTTTTACAAAAAATGTGTCTAAATTTGTTTATGAATGTGATATTTTAGAATAATAAAAAATATTATTAAAAGTTGTTATGTTAGTATTGAATGATATCTTAAATTTCAAAAAAGATTTGAATGTATTTCGCGTACTTAATTAAATTAATTATAAAATTATTAACAAATTATAAAACACAAACAAAAATGAGTTTAATAAGAGATTCTTCAATTAAAATTTATAGAAACTATGGGAAGTATTTGATTCTTGGTTTTGTAATATAGTGTCAACTTTGCTTTTTCTTGTGTATAATAAATGATATTGATATTTCTCCTTCGGTATAAATTTCCTCATAATATCAAATGATTTTAATTGCAAAATAAATTAGGGAATTTAAGAAATATAAAATAATAGATCAATTTCAAGTTTTTTTGTCTGGATGAGCTCTAAATTAATAAGATTTTTATTTTTTAATGGATTAATTATGACTGCTATCGAGATAATATTAGTTATGTAAGTATTAAAATTTTTTCTAAATTTAAAATTTCTTTATAAATACTAGTAAATGGATAATTGAAACATATCTAAGTTTAATTAAATATACTGTTTATTTCTTTTTATTCTGCATCTTCACAGTAATAAGCTTGATAGCATTTAAATAGTAAAATATTTTTTATTTATCTTATATTCAAGAGAATTATTATAATAGTTTAAATTCTCAACAACAAATTGAAGGATCTTAAATCGAAAATGAATAATCAATATGAAAATACTTTTATATACTAACTAACTAATTATTACTACTACAATCATTGAAATTTAATTTCTACTAAATTTTACTTTATATTTGCTACTATATATTTTTATTTTTGTCAATAAAAATTAAATCATTTTAAGAATAAATTTATATTCTACTATATCTACTTTATTTAATACTTAATAATATTCTTAATATAAACTAATATACATAATATAGAAATAATATATTGATAAAATTGTTTAATACCACTATTCCTATTTAAACAAACAAATATTATATATTTTATAAAAATCAATTTCAAATGATATAAGGACGGACATTTAATTCGATTGATTCCACAAAGACGTTAATATATAATAAGTTTTAATGAAATTATTTACAAAGCAAATAAATATTATCTTTATCATGTTATCTAATATCCATCATTATAGTTATTTTTTAAGTATTAAAAATATCATATAAATAATAATAAATGTTTTCTATCAAACAAAATAATATAAACTATTTGATAATATTAAGATATTTTCTTATTTCATAATTTAAATATATTATAATCAATGAAATTTAGTGGAATAATTAATCAAATTAATATTTAACATTTATATAGGTCTCATCTAAATTATTTAATTCTTAACACAATTTTAAGATTAAATTAGAAATTTAAATTAATTTATTTTAAGTGTTAATCTTGAAGAAAACTGCTTTTAAAAATAAAAATATTTCTATAGCTCATTGATTAAAGAGATATTTAATTCTCATTTTATTTTTAGTGAAATTATTAATAAAATTAATAATCTAGCATTTGCTATTTTTATCTAACATTACTTAATTTATTAAAATATTACATAAAATTAAAATAAATTATTTTTTTATAAATCTAATGTAAAAACTTGTTGATATTAAAAAGAATTTTTATATTTAATACATTACAAAAATATTTAATCAGTACTTAAGTTACATTTAAATAAACATTTAATCTAATTATTATTATATAATATGACCTTCATTAATTTATTTTAAATGAACTCTATTAGTAAATTGATAATTTTTATGACATATTTTTAATAACTAAATTCATATTATCTCAAAGTTAGAATATTTTTCAAAGACTCTATTTTGGCTTGACATAGTGGTAGAGAGTCATATGAACTTCGCTTTTTTCGTAATTTATCTTAATTTATTAGAAAAAATTATTGAGAATATTAATTATTTTATCAAGTAATTAATAATTTAATTAGTAGAAATAGAAAATACTTATTTATATCTAGCTGATCTATCTGAGTGAATGTGCATAGTAGATTTATAACAATCTCTCATTTTCATTCCTAACTATGTTAAGCTATCTACTAGGCTTTAATATAAATAAATTTTTAACTTTTTATCAAAATGAGAAAGAATTAAATTAGTAATATTGAGAAATATTATGTTATTTTTTTTTGTATTATAATAAATATTTATATTATAATAAAGTGTAGAGATATTTTAAAGATTACACTTAATTAAATTTGATTTTAATAATAGACTGATTTGATAATATAAATTTGACTTACAAATATTCAACATCAGCTGCTAGGGTTGGAGGTACTGTCAACGATACAAATATCTATCCAATATGTAATAGAGTGCATAAACCTCTTGTATACTTTCTTTCATACCATAAATTGCTCATACCAATTAACTATTTTGAGATCTTGTCATATACAACTTTTAATGTGTAAAAAAATTAAGGTGAATTTATTAAGAAGATTAATTTATAAACAATAGTTTTACCTAAATAAAATGTATCAGGACTTTCTCTTTACATATCCCTTATAATTACTATTTATAAATAATATCAATTTATAAACGAATTTCTTATAATCTTTTTATTTACATCCTAAATTATGCTCACTCACAGGGTGATTATGAGATTTTAAAAGGTTTTTAACTTCTGGCTATTGAGAGTTTAAAAGTGGAATTTAGATTCAATTACTTGATTAAACAAATATTTACAATATCACTATGGTCAAGAGCTTTTATGAAGTATGATGAATTCTAGAAGTTATTGATAATGGCTGAAATATTTGAACTGATTTACATTTTAGAATTTTAATAAATTAGATAATTGTTTTTTTTAATGTTTTATCTGTTTTAGTTATGTTAGATATAATCTATAGAGATTAAATTTGTTATTTTTTAATTATTTATTTTAAATAATAAGTCCTTTATTCTTAAATGTAGAGTTAAATTCACATTAGACATTAGGATTATTGATGTGAATATAAAATTGAAATTAAGTCATATTTAGATTAAATGTTTCTGATAATATTTTAACTACGAAACTACAGATACATTTCCATCAATATATAGTTACGACGATGATGCTTTACTCTTCCACCAAAAATAGTTTTGCTGATACTATTTTATCATTTATTAATAGACTAATTAAACAAATTTTGAGTAATATTAAACAAAAAAAATTATATTATTTTTAACCTTAAATTTATTCAATTTCATAAAATATCAAAGATAATTAGTTATTTTAAAAGGTAATAATAATAAATATTATGTAATCAAAGTATATTATAAAAAATTTTCTTAAAAAGTATATATTTTATAGTATTTTTCAAATATATAAATTGCTTTTCTTAATAATTAAATTGACTGAAAAATTACTCAAAATGATCAAAATATCAATTCATTAACAATACCTAATAATAAAAAGATTTATTTTCTTGTACTTGATTTTTAAAAAGAATGATTCAATTTAGCTAAAAATTTTATACTGAATGAATTATATTACTTAACTGATCAAATTAATTTAATAATTGTGTCGTTGCAATGGAATAAATTTAAATATGTAATATTAATACTAGATAAAATATTTTTAAAAATTAATCTTTAAATAAGAATTTATTTTAATCTAATTTTTTTATTCTACTAGTTTATATTCAAAAAAATAAACTAAATTAAATAATCTAAATAATTATTTTATTTAAATAAATTATTGTTAAATAAAGTAAATTTGGTGTAAAAACTGGTTATTTTTATCAAATAAAATTGTTAATTATGATTAAATTGAAACATAACCAACTTTAACTAAATTAGCATTTATAAAAATTTACTTAGATATGAATATTCAAATATTTGGAAAAAGTAAAATAAAAATAATATGAGCTTGAATTGATAAATTTAATGATCAATATTTAAGGCAGGCAGACTTATAAATAAATAGATATATTTTATGCATCAATAAAAATAATAAGTCAAAATAAAAAATAATGACAATAAGTACTTTCATATTTATTTATTTCTATTTTTTTATTGACAATAATAAGCCAGCTTGATTGAACTTTATGCATTTATTCTTGTAATTCAATAAAAAATAACAAAGAGATCTCAATATCTATCATTAATAATTATATTTTTAATAATACCATCAAATATAGCATAAAATTTAAATTGAAAAAAAATTTAATAAAAAAATAGGAGTTAATAAATTTTAGTTTAAATCTTTTAAGTTAGTAAAAATTCATAAATATACGCCATCTTACTGCGATAGATATGTTAGGAGTACAACTAGGTGGATCTTAGATTTCTGTAGGTCAAACTACGATAAATAATTTAGAAAGTGAGGATTTTGACATCAAAAAAAGAATGTCACTTGTTTTTTTAGCAACAATGGCAGCAGAATCTAAAATAGAAGACGAGCGCTTGAAGCTTAGTGAAAATAATTAGTTTTATCCTGAAATAGCATTCAATTTTTTAAAGAATTTTTCAAAGCATATCAAAGAGACTTAGAAAACATAGTCATTTTTTGATTTTTCTATTAGTCCAAACGATGTGATGGAGTACAGCCAAATTAATAGCTACAGATCGGGATATATTCCTTATTCAGAATTGCTAGCTTTGCTAAATTTCTACTCTATTGAGTATACAGACAAAGTTCTTGAGTGCATTATCAAGTATTATGATTAAATAGGATATACTAATGGTATGTGCTATGACGCTTTCTTAAAAATGACAGTTTCACAGTCAGTTCCTCAAGCAAAAATGAAAGTAATTAAGCGCAAAGTCATCTTTGAAACAGAAAATGTTTCTTAGCAACCAGCTTAGACCTAAACTGTTCAAAGCGTTAAAGGAAAAAAAGGAACTCTACCTCCTCTGAGCGTTATCTAATCACTAGTTTTGATTTTCGATTTAGAATGTAATTTAATCACTTTTACTGAAAAAGAGAAATTAAAATTATAGCATAATCCTTAGCAATACACCATTCTTAACTTCTTTGAGTTGATAGATGTAGATAAGAAGGGATATTTAGATTTTTCTGCTGTGTTTAATTTTATAAAAAGAACAAATAACTAAATGGTTCCTAACTAATATCTTGGGCTTCTTCGTCGTATGAAAAAACCAGAAATCTGTGAAACAATATCATTCTAAGATTTTAAGGATTTTTTTTCACCAGTCTTACCTTATTTCACTCCTGCTGATTCTTCCTAGTATGATTCAGTTTAGCTTTATCATGAGGTAAATCGTAGCACTGTTGCTGATCCAAACCGTAGCTAATTACTAAATCAGACTACTTCAGCCAGTAATATGAATTAATCTATATTACAAAGCTAGGCAGCCGTCACTTACAATTCTAGAAATCCCTATGAGAATTCTAACTAAAAGGTTTACTTTAAAGATAAACAAGGAAGAATAGTGGAAAAAAATCACCCTCATGAACCTGTTTTTATTAAAGAAAATCCTCATTTCACTGAAATATTAAAATCAAATATTAATATCGTTCATCATCCTAACGAATCAAATATTTACACTCTCATACCAGAGCAATATTTTGAGCTAGCTCCTCTTATGAACAAGCCTCCTCTAGCAGCTACTTCTCCTCTTCCTGTAGCTCCTCCTCCTTCAAATATTATTTCAACAAAGAACTATCAAATAAATTATACAGACTATCAATTACCAAAAGTAGATCCTAAGGATATGACTGGTGTTGATCCATTCTTCAAAAGAGCTACTTCTTAAAGGTAATTCTATAGCGTTGAGCCAAAGAAAAATGGAATTTTTGATAGCGTTTCTGGAGCTAAAGTGTTAGCTAATCCAAATGCACCTACTTAAAAGTAATCTTAATAGGCACTTTTAGATATAGATTTATCTAAAATTAGTGATGTTAATGCAAAGCGTATTATCTAACAATAATAAGAGATAATTAAGCAATAACAAGAACAATTATAATCTTAAATACAATAATAATAAATGCCCCTTTACAATACAACACATGTACAATAATAGCAGCTTGGCTTCTAAGCAGGAGCTCCTCCAAGCAATATGAATTTGGCAACAGTATCTGGAGTAAACCCTTAACAACAATTCTAAGGATATGTTCCTTAATAGGTTTCTGTGAATCAATAATTTTAATAGCTTTACAATTAGAGCCCAATTATTTAGGATATAGTATAGTTACGTCATACAAACACTGCTTCTTATGACCCAAGTGAAGTATTTACTACTAATGCTGCAAATAACATGAGAAATACAAACGTTTTGCAAGATTCTTTTAATGCAAAAATAAACCCTTTCAATCACAATTCTTTACTTCCTAATCAATTAAAGTAATCACAAAAGATTATAGGATCTGCTCCAAATGTTAATAACTCATTTATAGTCGAAACAATTCCATTTTCAACTCATCAACTCTAGAAATCAACTATAATCAATCCTATTTTGATGAAAGCAAAGAGCAAATCTCCAAATAAGAAAAAAATTTTCGATCCTTACACAGATATTATTTCAAATGCATAACTAAACGATCATTCTTATAGATTCTCAAATTCCAATCCTCTCTTTAAAAGCTGATTAAACTAAGAGAGCTGAACTTTAAAAAATTTTGGTTACTTACTATACAAACTATCAATAGTTTTTTTTGCTTTAAATATTAAAAACAAAATTTTGTTTTCTTTCATTATTTTTAAAATGTGTGTGTTTTTTATTTATATTAGAAAATCAATCAATCAAATAAATAAGTAAATCCATCTAAACATAAATGTAATTCCTACAAAAATTATGATATTTTAACTAAAATTTTAAATATTTTAAACAAATTTAATAATTAAAAAAAACAAATAAAAATTTTAAAAAATGTACAAATTATTTTAAATGTTACTTAATAACTCATTTTAATTTTAAAAATTGTTAATAAAAAAACAAATTAGTTCTGAAAACCTAATCTATTTTATAATATTTTTTAGCTTTATCTTTGAGCTAAAAATTATAAAAAGAATACCCACTCACTATACTACTAAATGCTGTTTCAAAAAGTAAACTTTAGTTAAATCATTAATAAATCTACTTTTTCAAGTACCTAATTAATATAAAAATTGAATTAAAATTACATATTTTTATTTGAAATACTCTTTAATCTAATTATTTATAAAAAATATAAAATATAATTAGTAGGAAGAATATTATAGATATTTTTAAATTTAAAGACAAAGTTTAATATGTAAAATATAAATAATTTTTTTATTGAATCAATCTATTTTTATTTTTAAAAAATATTCTTAAGAATTTATTAATATTCAAGCATATAAAATAGATTAAATTATACTACTTTTTCATTAATTTCTATGATTAATCAATAATATTTCTAAATAAATAAATACAAAAGAGCCCACAAATTTTAATAATTAAAATCAAAAATTTAATTGTAAATATCTAATCAAAATAATTATTAACTAAATTAATTGTTTATTCAAATAACAAGAAACACATATAAAATTAGAAATTAACTACAAAATAAAAAATGTCTCAAATATCATAGCCATAATAAAATCAAAAAGAATAGTACGACTTCATGGTGAAAGTAGTTTTAGTAGGTGATGAAGGAGTAGGTAAAACATAAATATCGAGGAGAATAGCAGGTTTATAATATAACGAAAAGCATACTCCAACTATTGGAGTAGATTTCAAAGTTAAAACTATGTAAGTAGGCAATAACATTATGAAATTTTAAGTATGGGATACTGCTGGCATACCTAAATATCGTGTATCAAATAAAGCTTAATACTCAGGAGCCGCTGCTGTTATAGTTATATTTAGCTTTAATGATCTATAAAGCTTTGAGAGTGTTGAGAAATGGATATAAGAAATAAATTTTGAAAATTAGGATAGCTAAATAGTAAGAGTTTTAGTTGGAAATAAATGTGATTTTTAAAAGGAAGGAAGATATGCCACTCCTATGGCTGCTGAATAATTAGCAAAGAGAAATAATATGGAATATATTGAAGTATCTGCTAAAGAAAACCATAACGTTAGAGAGCTTTTCTAATTAGTAGGTTAACAAATATATAAAGAATTAATTGATCCTTAATGAAAAAGATGTATAAATGAAAAACGAATATATTATAATAAAAAAGTATTTTTAAGAAAAGAACAAGAAAAAAATATAATTTAAATCCTATAAAATATTAAAATATTAGTTTTTTTATTTTGCTATAATTTTTATATGTTTTACTACTAACTAACTAACTCAGTTTTTTTCTATTCTTGTATCTTTAAAAAAAGGAACAAGAAGATTTTAAAAAATCAAAATCCAGTAAAATTATATGAAAAAATTAATAATATTTTTTCTTTTAAAATTTGAATATTACATATTAATATTGATGAGTTTTCTAAAAAGACAAAAATTTTAAATAGTTATTAAAAGAAGTATTTTGAAGATATAATATTATTTCATTCTTTAGGATAAGAAAATTTTAGTTTTAAGATATTATTTAATAGCTTACATTTTAATTCAGAGATCAAACAAATTTTAGTTTATAAAATAGTTTAATTATTTAAGTATGTCTATATTTAAAATAAAGTAGGTATATTTATTATGAGCAAGTGATACCAAACAGCTATTATTTATAACAATTTCCTAAAGTAATTTCTATCAAATGCCATACATATTTAATATAAAAAAATCAATTATATTAAATTTTACATTTAATTTATGCTAAATAAAAGAATTATCATTATTTTAAGTATAATAAAAATTAATGATCTAAAAATTTGAAAAAGAAATTCATTAATAATATGAAAAGTTTTTTATACTTTTTTATCGTTAAAGTTGTTTAAAATATATATAATAATCTTGCGCTTGAGTTTAAATTATTTTTTATTTACAATTTTATTTTCTATTTTCACTAAATATTCAATTCTTAACAAAAACTTTAATCTTGCTTTTTAAAAAAATTTTTTTTGAATTTATATAATTTTCTCAGTTTTACATTTAGATTCAATGATATAATGCAATACAAAGAAATGTAAGGTATTATAATTATTAACCTACTTTTTTTAAAATCTTTAACTCTAAATATATCTGGTAAAGCATGTTATTTTCCTAAATTAGATATTTTAGTTTTATATTTTGAATATTTATTTTAAACCAAGTTATTATAAAGGAAACAATAAAAAAATTAAACCATTCCAATTATAAATATTTGAATTTAAAAGAAAAAAATTAAACTATTTCAATTACAAATATTAGAATTTAAGTATTATTTAATATTAGGAAAGTATATAAAAACGCTGTTGTGGCTGCTGTTATTTTATTCAACTATTGTTTCTACATCTATCTTTAATTACTTAAGATTCCAAATGTTTTTAAAAAAATCAAACTGTAAACTGTAATTTGAAAGAATATAAAAAATTAATTAAAATAGATAAAGGTTTTTTTTCGACTTTACTGCCCTAAAATAAATAAAAATTTTAAAAATTAATCTGCTATGAATTTTTTTTTTCTAACTTCAGTTACAGTCAGATATTATTTAATTACTTCTTTTGATGTAAAGAAAAGGCTGATAAAAAATGAAAATATAAAAATTTTATTATACCTTAAATTGATGAACAATACTTAATAATTATTACAAACCTTCAAATACATTTTATTTTAAAGAATAAATGAATAAAAAATAACTTTTTTCCTATTTAGTAAACTAATTTATAAGAAGTTTATTTTATTTTCTAATAAAATAGTTAAGTTTTTTCATTAACTTTCATCTTTTTAAACATTTTAGTTACTTTAGAAATAATTAGGCATTTGCTACGATTCCTCTGCAGCTATCTCACTATAAACACTTTGTGATAAATCTTTTATTTAATCTACAACAACATTTTGTTAGTTAGATTTACTCATTTATTCGAAGATATTATTTACTTCGAATTTAGGTTCCTCTTACTATAAACCTTATTATTAATTTGTATTTAACAAAAAGGGCTAAGAGTCTATGATGAGTCGTGGACTGATAAAATCTTGTTTGTCAATAATTTCATCCTACTTTGACAATGATATTTCTTGTAGAGCTTCTCCTTGTATTTATTCTTTCTAGATTTTTGGTGTTTATTAACTAAATGTATTGTTTTTAGATTACTGAATCATTGTTTCAATATTTGACTTTTCAATGAAGTTATTTTACCCTTAGATACCCTCTGCTTAAAAGATAGATACTAAATTAGGGTCAAGCAAGTCAATGATTTTTTGATCTAACATTGTATGGTTTTACTTGCTAACTATTTTTTTATATGCCTAAAAGGCATCTCTCACCTTTTACATTTCTGTCCTGTGGTCTTGATAAAGCACGTCCACTTCATAGCTTTTTTTAATTGTATCTTGGTTTTAATCTTGATTTAAAACTAAATCTGAATGAATAGTTGGTTTTGGTAAATAATCAAAAAGCTTTAATTATTCAGGATCTAAAAGCAGTCTTTTCAATTTTTCAACCTCCACAAGCTTTTTCAAAATATTAAAAATATCTAAATTGTAATACAATTTATCTATACTGTATTATATAATTTGTTTCTTTTTTTTCAACTCTCCAAAAGGATAAATATTTGATTTAAAGTACTCCCAAATGCTCATCTTCATACATTTTGTTTCTTTTTACATTAGTTCATTAAATCTATTTTCTTTAAGCTTCTGCTCAAACTGTTTTATTTTCATTTTTTACTTTTGTATTTTTACATGATTGCTTTAGTCTAAGACTTCTTAATCTTTACCTCCTTATGTTAGCTCATCGCTCATTTAGACATCTTGAATAAGGAAATTCAGTATCTTTTTTTGATCAAGCTGCTTTGATGTTTGCTTATTATCTGGGCTGCTTAATTTAAGATTGTTTCTATTATTAAACACATGTTAGTTGCTATCAAAATTTTCATTATCTTTATACTACTTTGCCTATTCGAAAGATTGGATTTGTAAAGACTGGTTTTACTAAATATTAATTTAATTGGCTACATTTAATTACGAATTCGTAGCAGGATTATTAAGATAATCTAAATTGGCTTTTAAATTCTGATTCTAATTATCTGAGCTTTTTTTCATAATTTAGTTCAGATTAAATCGTTGATTCTATTGTTATGTTGATTTTTGTAGTTGGTTTTGCATACAAGGACTTTGTTAAGAGTAATTTAAAAGCTAAAGTTTTTATAAAATTTGCTACTTTTTAGTGTCTTTATTTTCCTCACTCTCATCTTTTGAGTCTTCATAGCTAAAAGCCTAATTGATAAGCGTTTAATTTAGTTGAAGTTACGAAACTCTTGTACAAATTAGATAACCGATAGCCAATAGACTCTGTGTAAATCCACCTATTTCTGACATTATGTTATTAAAGTTTTTATATGTTCTGCTATAAAAGCCTTCTTTTTATTTTTCAAATCTAAATGTTACGCTGAGGAAGTATGTTTAAAAGTTGTCTGGGAAAACCTAAATTATTAATAATAATAGAGAAGTATGGTTATTTGAGTATATTCAAGCTTTTAGCAAAAATTAAAAAACAAAAAATCACCAAAAAATTTTTTGAATGATCAAAATTTGATAAATTTTTAATTAGAAAAAGAAAAATTTTTGATTTGTGATAATAATTGAGATTACAGAAACATCATTATAACTATAAGCAGGATAACGCTGTGTAGTTAAATCAGGCAAAAACCATCCAAAATCACTTTGCACGTAGTTATTTCTTAGATACACTGTAGCAGCTTTTGGCATTTAAGTGCTTGTGGCCCAGTAAATATCTCTTGAATAGATCTTAAAAGGATTTGACTTAATTGAAGGATTTACAAAAGAATCCGATAACTGCATAGCAAAATTAGAATTTAATAAATAATGGTCTAGCTCCTCTTTCGATTTACAATTCTCTTTGCATTTAACTACCAAAATCTCAAGATAAGAATAAATAGGAGATACAAAGTCGCCTTGCAAAGTAAATTTAATGTCTGGTGGAAGACAATACATATTTTAATATTATAAGCTGGTATAATAATCTAAATTATCTGGATTCTTAAAATTTTCTAAAGTGCAAGGTTACACTTTAATATGAGTGATATTCCAAACGGCATCATTCTATTATGTAGTCTAATTGAGCACAAGAGTCTTTGTGTAATACGTAGCTTAAATTGTATAAATACCTTCATCTATGTAGTATCTAAAGTTTGGATCTTCCATTCCAAATGCTAAAGGGAATGACTAGCTTGATATCTCAAATGGAGCTGGGTTATCGACTTACCTTTCACTATAGATTACTTGTGGGCTAGTTCTGAGAAATACATCCTATATAATAGCAATTAAACGAAAGCATATAAAGCCTATGATTAAAAGGGTAACAACCGAGCCCGTCCTAGTACTATAAGCTGGCTCCCCCTAGAATCTAAGCAAGATTTAACTTCCAAAAATGTCAATTTTCTTAAACATTAAATTCAGTTATTAATTTCGTTTTATTTGTTTAATTTTTGATTTCTTATCAAAATTAGCTTATTATTTTATTTAATTTATTACTTTTTTAGTAGTTTTTAAATCTAAATTTGAATCCACTTCTCTCATTCAATTATTTCCCAATAGCAAAATAGTATAATTTATTTAACTAAATATAATCTTAACAAATGTCATCATTAGCAATTTAAAACACCATAAATAATTACTGTTCATACCCATAAAAATTTAATGCTATTTTTAATGCAAAAAATTAATTAAAATTTACTTTTATTTAATCAATATAAATAAATATTAAATAAAAAAAGAAAATTCATAAACTAACTCATCAAAAAATTTATTGGTAATTTTTATTTCTAATCAACTAAACTAACCTAATTCAATTCTTTTATCCCTAAATATAATAAACCATCTTAAAAGGGATATGGTTTTAATTTTATTTACGTCTTAATAAAAATTCAACATCTCAATTAATAATGAATAAAAAATTTTTTTAATTATTTTTCCCAATTCAATAAATAATAAGCAATACTTCTCTAAACCATTTATATAAATTAAATATCAAAACGCGCAAATAAATTTTTAAAATACTTATTCAGTAAGAGACTCTTAAAGTATACAAATAACTTTTTAATAGAATTTTATTTATTCAATCATAATCAATATTTTTTTTTAGATTGTTAATTATAATCTTTTAAAAATTAGGTTCTTTGCGTAGGATAAAATTTTTATTGATTACATTCTTTGTTTGACATATGCTAATTTATTACACTCTTTGTGTGTTATCTATTTAGTTTGAATAATTATTTATATTTTACTTTTTTAGAGTTATAATCAAATTAAGCTATTTAAATGATGATAATTATGGATTAAATACTTCAATAAAAATCTAATTAAAGGCGTATATTTTAAAGCAACAGTAAAATATGAGAATAATATATTTCATTTTCCAAATTACATGAAAAACTCCTATCTTAGTTATGACTTAATCCTCTTCTCATTTTGTTTTGCTATTCTTTTTTAGTAAAATAATCTCTAAAGTAATGTCGCTTTGCTTGCATCCTAAAAGATAAAATTGAAACACTTTGAAAATAAAGTCTCCTTCCTATAGCTGAAATTCTAAGCAAAAGATAAGTAAGTATTTTATAATTTATTTTTTTATTTTAAAAAAAATAATTTGTTATTTCTAAAATAAATTAAATAATTCTTTTTTGAATTCATTTATGAATGTAAATAAATGGATGTAATTAATTATTTCAATAACTAATTTAAAACTATCTTTTTTTATTCGATTAATAAAACTGCTATTCAGTAAAATTAGTATTTAAAATTCAGATTAGATTTATTATTTCAATAAATTTTAGAAAATAAAAAGATTAAAATTAGTATCTTAATTAATATATTTTAATAAATTGAATTATATATCTTATCTTATTTCTTTATGGATTTTAAAAAATTACATTAGTTTTTGTTTTTTTTATGGTGAATTTAAAATATTTTTTATGATAAATAAGTATTTTTCAACCTTTTATGAATTTAATAGTGAAAATTTTATTGCTAAAAAGAGTTTGTTTAGTAATCTTATATAGACTTCTTCAGAGATTTAAAACAGCTTATTTTTAATTAATAGAAGATTTTTGCTTGTTTCACATTAGTAATTGATATTTTCTGAATTAATAAATTTAAATTTGATATAGATGAATTATTGATGAAATATCGATTTATAAAAGAAAGAGATAAATAATTGAATGAAAGAGACTTTCAGCTATCAATCCAATCCAAACAAACTAATAAATTTTGCTTTCTTGCTTTTTTTATGGATATAATAAAAGCACTAATGAAAATAAAAATATATTTGAAAATTAAAAGAAAAATTTAGCTGTGGATTTTGGTAAACTTTCAACTCAAAGTTAATATTGTATTCATATGTAAATTATAAAAAAGCAGCTAATTTTTTAATTAAAATAAAAAAGAAAAACCAAGTAAGAGATTAAGCAAGCATTCATTCAAGAGGTATAAACTTAAAGATTGAAAAAAAGGAAAATCAATTGATTTTAGAGCAAGCATCAAAGGGAATCAGTTAACTTATCTTAGAAATATAAGACAACATAATAAAAAGTAGAGCTAGTAAAATATTTAGATTTAAGGAGCGATGAATAAACCAAATTTAAGGCAATTCAAAGATAACGTAGACTACGTTATTAAGATACTTCTAGTTGGTGATAGTGCAGTAGGAAAGACTAATATTATGCTTAGATATTGTGATCATGGATATAAAACAGCTCACATGGTAACAGTAGGAGTCGATTTTAAGATGAAAACTATAAAAGTAGATTAGAAACAGCTTAAATTAATAATTTGGGATACTGCTGGACAAGAAAAATATTAAGCTATGGCTTAAAGTATATATAATGGAGCTCAAGCAGTTATTGTCGTATACAGCATTACTGATAGAAATAGTTTCATGAATGTCAGAAATTGGATTAAGTAAATTTCAGAGCATGTTCCAGATTAGATTATTATAACCCTAGTAGGAAATAAATGCGATGAAAGCGAAAATTAGAGAAAAGTTGATAAAGCAGAAGGATAGGCTCTAGCTGATGAATATAAAATTCCTTTCTTTGAATCATCAGCAAAAGAAAATATTAACATAACATAGTTATTTGAAGAAACAGCTAGATAAATAAAAGAAAAAATTTTAAATGATATTAATACTGTTGGAGACAGTGCATAAAAAATTAAATTTGACACTTTACAGGTCGGTTCTCCATCACCATAAAATAATGATAATTTCAAATTAACAGCAGAAAAAAGCAGATAGTCTGAATAAATGTATACGGAAACAACTCCTTTCGATACAAAAACTCCTTAATCATAAAATAATGTTAGTAACTGTCAATGCTGAAATACCAATATCATTAAAAATTAAGTTAACTTATAATTTGTAAATAGGAAGATAGATAGATAAATAGAAAGTAAGATAGATAGATAAATAAATAAATAAATATATTTGAATTTAAATGAAAAGAAAGCAGCACGTTTTCTGTGAAAATTAGTTTAATTGTAAAAAATGATAAATGTATTTGATGATAATTAAATAACAGCATTTTGTTTATAGATGATAATAAATGAAACTTACTTTTCTTTAAATCATTTTTGGAAAATTTTGCTTCTTAAGGTTATATATTTTATAAAAATAATGCTTTTAAATATTTTTATCAACAAATTTTTGAATACAAAAAAAGAATATAAAGTTTTTTAAGTTAATCAATCTATAATGAATGATATATCATTAAGAACTATAAAAATTCTTTAAGTTAATTTAATATTTATCAATAGATAAATAAAATTTTATTTATAATAATTAATTAATAAATAGTTCAATTTTAAAATATTTTTTTAATTCAGTATTATTCTCATTTTGTTAATTATATATATGTTCATTAGATTTTTATTTTCTTTTAAAATGCAATCTCTTAAGTTATTTTTTATAAAGATCACTCAAATCTTTTTATGTTACTATAGGAATAAAATAGTATTAATATTAATTTATATCATTTTTAATAAGATTTGATAATGCTATGTGAAGATATTATTGAAAGTTGTTAAAATTTAAATTATTTTTGTTTAAAACTGTAATACGATTTTCTCTCTTTCTTTTTCAAAAAGGAAAAATTCGATTGTATCACTATCATAAATTAACTGGCATTTGTTGTAGATAATTGTTTATTTTGATTTAATTTTCATAAAAGACTTTTAATATAAAATTATTCAATTAAATTAATTATTTTTTTATACTTTATTTAAGAGTGTCAAAAAAAAATCTATGAATCAATCAATCTTCAAAATAAAAAAATAAAATATTTTTTTTTCTCTTTTTAAAAAATACATTGCATTTAAAAAAATTTTATCTGACTTTCAACTATCCTATAAATATAATTTCTTATATAACAAATAAACAAATAAAATATAACGAAATAAAGCCAATTTTAAAAAAAATTACTTCATAGATAATTAAATATTTATTATAATCAGGTATTATCAAAAATTAATTAATTAATTAGATTTTTATGGTTTGTAAATAGTTTAATAAATAGTTTGTAGTGAATAATTAGTAAGTCTTTTTTAGTTTTAAAATCATCTTCTTATATGTATAAATATTTTATTTATACATTTTTAAATTTTAATTCTGAAAACTGAGATGGCAAAGTAAGTGAGTGAGTAAGTAAGTAAGTAATTAAGAAATTAAGCAATTAAGAAATTTAGCAGTATATTATTAGTTTTTTTACAACAAAATTACCTGCTCAAATCAAATTGCATGATAAATTAGAATCACACAGAGTACATTAATTTGTTTCTCTATAAATAACTTTTTATGAATTGCTATCTAATTCTAGAGCTCTTTTAAAGCAAATACTTGCTTCTTAATCTCTCTTCAATTACTTTAAAGTTAAACCTTTGTTTATTAAGGCATTTATATTTTAAGGATCTATATTTAATATTTCATCATACTGCTCAATTGCTTTATCAAGTTATTAGAGAATTTTATAAATATTTCCTTTATTATGAAGTGAGCTAATATCATTTTAATTATATTATAGTGAAATATCATAACTTCTAATAGCTTCATCATAGCGTTTTAGTTTTTTTAAAACATATCCTTTATTGTAATAAAGTTCAAAGGCATCATTATATTATGATATTCCTTCATTGTAGTTTAGTATCGCTTCTTCATCTCTGTTTAATTTGCATAAGCAGATTCCCCTATGAATATATGTCTTACAATCAATTTCTTGATTAAGTAAATAATTATAAATTTCTAGCGCCTCAGAATATCTTCCTAGATTCATCAAAACAACAGCTTTTTTTCCTAAAATTTTTAATTTCTTGTTTTCTCGATCCTTAATATCTCTATTCTATTTAAGTTGTTCAAGTTTATTGTTCCATATTTTTAATTCTTGCACATAATTTTGAATATTTTTGTTTGTTCCATCAATTGCTTAATTTGATCCAATGTTATTGCTCATTGAAACTTAATTAAATAATGCAAAAATAATTAAAATTAGCAATTAGCAAAATTTTAAAAATTTATGATTTATGTTTTTAATGCAACATTACTTCGACTTCTTATATTTGTGATAATTTATTTAACTTAAAAATAGATTTTTTTCTTTTAATGAATTAAAACTCCTTCTACTTAAAAGCACTTTATACTATATCTGTTTGTATGAATTGGTTATATATACTGTTTATTAAGCATGTTTTTAAAATTTCAGCAAATTTTTGATCAAGTAAAATTCAAATATTATTTTTTATAGTTCACTTATATATTTTTTATTTAAATCAAATTGATAAAAAAATAAATTATATTTTATTCATAGCAACTCGAAATTAAATTTATTTTTGAAGTAAACAAGTAAACAAATAAATATAATTAGATATTCTTAATTAAATTTTAAAAAATTATTTTTTTTATATAGATATAATTTAAAGGTTATTAATTCAATATTTTAAATACATTAAAAAATATTTATTTAATTACAAAAAAAGCTAAAAACAATAAATTAAATACAAATAAAAAAACTAAAAAAAACGAATGAATATAAAGTATTTTTTTTAATTTAGAGAAAAAGATCTGATGTATTTTATAATAATATTTTAAGTGTAAGCAGGTTTAATTAAAAATAAAAAAAAATATTATTGAATAGTATAATAAAACATATTAATTATCTATAATACAATATAAAGACAATTTTTTCCTAATTTTAAGAAAAAAATTTATTTATATAACTTTAGACAAATATTCTAATTTAATAAATTATTATTACTAGAATCACTCCAATTATTTTTTCTTATTAAATTGAAAAGAAAGTTTAAATTATTTTTACTAATCAATTTTTTTCTGATAAGTATCAAAAAAGTAGTGGAAATCGGCTATCTTATATTTGCTGTTAATGCCTAATAAGGATTTTACAGAGGAATAGCTAGATTATTACTAATATCATATTTTTTAATATAACATTAATCTATTAAATAGTTATGTTATTTATTTGAATTAATAAAAATATAAATAATTTTTAAATATTTAGTTAAAATTATATTTAAAAAATGTGTGCTTAATATATTAATATCTATATAATTTCTCTAAATTTTATAAATTTATTGTTGAAATTAGCTTATATCCTATTTATATTTGCAAATAATAAATATTTTTCAATAATACAAAAGATAATAAAGTAATATTTAAAACTTTTTTTATTATTATACTTCACAAAATATGTTTAATTCTAAAACTTAAAATGTTTATAATTGATCTTATTTTACCATAATTTTGCTTTTCTATAATAATTTTTTTCTATTTTAAATTCTGAAAAAAATTGAATTTGATTTTTATCTAAAAATATGTTTTATACCTACTACTTTCCAACCTTAACTTTATATAAAAAATTTTTTTTATGTAAGTACTTGAATGTTAATAATTTTTCCAGCTTTAATTAAATATTCATAAAAAGCAAAAATTTAAAATTTCCAAGCTCATAAGATTAAAAAGTAACATAAGGAAATAAAAATTATAAATAGAAACTAAATGATGAATATTTAGATATTGAAAAATGCAATTAATAAGTTAATGACTGAAATCTAAGATAATTGCAGAATGATTTTAATTTATTCCCATAAAAATCATAGAATTGCTATTATACACTAATAATTTAATCAATAAATAATATTTAAAAATTTTCAAAACTATTTTTTTTCAAATTAATATTTTTAATCATACTAGCTAATGGAATAAAAATATTAGATTAATAAATTTGTTTATGTAAACTTATGTTATTTATAAAGCAACTATCAACTTTTATTATTATTAATAAATAAAAATAAAAAAAATAAATAATTATGGGATTTTCTAAAAGTTATTCTTTTATATTTGCAGGACTTTTATTGGTAGCTATTACTGTAGTTCTTATTGCTGGTAATAATAGTAAAATTGATTTAGAAGAAGACTCTATTACTAGGCTCAAAGATATTTATTTTTTTTCAAAAGTATCATACTGTGATGCTTAATAAATAAATTCCTGGAGTTGTGGAATAGCTTGTATGAGACATCAAAACATGGCAATATCATAAACTGTAACTACAGAACTTTAGGGTCAAGGATACTGTGGTTTTGTCAAAGATAGTTAGAATATTGTTATTTCTTTTAGAGGAAGTGACAATTTAAGAAATTGGATGAGTAACCTTAATTGTAGAAAATTTAACTATTAGAAGTGTGACAAATGTAATGTACACGAAGGTATCTATAATATTTATAGTAGTTTCTAAAATAAGTTGACTGAGTGTGCATTAAATTTAATAAAATAATATCCTCAAGCTTCAATTATAATCACTGGACATTCTCTTGGTGGTGCTTTGGCTACTCTATAAGCTGTTGATATAAAGACTTAATATCCAGACTATTCAATTGAGTTAGTGACTTTTGGTTCACCTAGAGTTGGAAATTAAAAATTTTCTGATTATGCTAATAATTTACTCAAAAATAACTCTGTAAGAATAACTAACAAAAAAGACGTTATACCTCATCTTCCATTTAAATTCTTTGATTTTTACCACACAGGTTAGGAAATGTGGATTGTAGATGAAATATCATTTAAAACTGATTGCAAACAAGGGGAAGATTAAAATTGCTCTGCTTCTGTTAAACCAAACTTAAGTATAAATGATCACTTATACTATTTTGGTGTTTACTCTGGTTGCACTTTAGTTCGTGGAGAAAGTACCTAAGAAGATGTTCATAGTATATTAGATTATTTGAAGAGTTCCTGCCCTGTTCACTGATATAGATAAGAAATTAATAACAATAATTTTTAATTTAAAATAATTTGTTATATATCGATCAATCAATCCAATTATTTAAATTTTATATTAATTATAAACGAAAATTAAAATAAAAAATTAAATCGTTTTTTGAAGCTCTTATTTTTAGTTTAAAAAAAATAATTTTTTTTTATTAAAGAAAAATTGTTAAAATTAAAAAAATATTCTTTATTTTTTTAAATTGAGCTATCTCGCATTCATAATTTGCGGTCATTAAAAATCAATTTTGTAGTTTCATAGAAAAATTATAATTTTATTCATAATATTAAAAAAACAATTTCGATAGTCTGATTTTTTTATAAGTATTTATTTGATAATAAAAAGCAATAGTATAATTTGATTAAATAAGACATAAATAATAATTTATAGTAAATGAAAGAAGACTAAACTTATTCAAATTAAAACAAACATTTATACTGTGAAGAAATTGATTAAAAATGCTAATAAATGATATTAAAATAATATAATGATGCAATTGAAGTAGCTTTTAATATAAAAAAGAAGAGAATTTTTAAAAAAAAGAGGAGATAATAATAGATATTAGTGAGGCCTAACACCTATTCATTGTTAAATTAAAATAGGATTTTTTGCTTATATGGGGGACTATTTTTGCCTTGTGATTTTGCGTACGAAGCTAAAAACCTCTGGGCAGAAAGACAAAACATTAAACTAGGCTATAGACCTTTACAGAGTATTGAAAAAAAGAAGAATTATAGCATTGTAGAGTTTTAGTGTAACTTTAAAGGGCTAGAATAATTTGATTTTTTAATAAATATTTACATGAATAAAGGGAAATAAGATTATTATAATCTTGCATAGGTTCTTAAATAATTCTAACATAATATTTAGATTTGGAAAAAATAGGCTTAGCTATTAGCTCCAATGAGGTATATTTATTTATATTTTATATTAAAAATAGACAAGCTTGACAAATATATATATATATGTATTTAGTTGATTTAATTAATACACTTTTTTTCTGATTAGGGAATATTTATTTGTGATTAATTAGTCTTTATTCTAGAACAAATATAAATGATTGATAGATAAATAGAGATAATCAAAATCTTAATACTCTATTTATCTCAAATTTTAAAATATTTCTAAGAATTTATCAGAAAAATTCTTTTATCACTTACTAAATTAATTAAAAATAATCAAATTTTGAAATTTAAAATTTAAAACTTTGTAATAATCTATTATTCTTTTTATAAAAGGTTAAAGAATTATGAAGAATATCATTCTGAGTATTAGAGTTTTATTAAAGAATGCTTAAACAAAGTGGATGAGTTGGATTAATCAAAATTTTATTTATTTGGATTCATATTTTATAATTATGAAACTGAGAATATAGAGTAAAGAACTGTAGGTTTTAGTAAAGGTTTTTTGAGTTTGCTGGGAACTGATTAAGATTAATTTAATAATATAACTCTGCGTTCAGGAGATTCTAACTATTACTCAGGAGATACCTTTTTAAATGCAATTGCTATTTCATTACTTCCCTTTGCTTGTAAAGATGTTATCTTTTAAAAATCAGTTGCCGACACAGTAATATTCTCCTATGATGGATTTTAAATTCCTTGTAAAGAGATTAGAAGTTACTACTTACCTGAAAATTTTAATTAAATAAATTTTTTTGAGATTGGATTTGGATTAGTGGAATATGATATTAGCATTACAATGCTTCAATAATTGCTAACATTAAGAGCAAGAAAGTATTATATTGAATAAAATAAAGAGTTAGAATTGTGTTGTGATTAAACTTTTGAATATTCAATGAACTCTCAGATTTTCATTGAAAAATACTATCCAGATGCAATTACAAACGAGTTTTTAAGATGTAAATACTAACATATTGATGAAGTTAATTAAAAAACAAATAATTTATAAGTAGTGACTTCTGTTTCATCAAAACAAACTAATTCTTTTTGTAATGATGATTTATCAGAAATAAGCTTTAATAATCTCTATCAATCAACCACTTTGAAAGATTCAACTAAGTCCACTATTTAGGGAAATAAATCTTCATTTTTATAAATACCCTAAAAGAATAATATTAATAAAATAATCACTCCTGAAAATTTTTAAATTCTCATTTAATAAAATTTTTAATAATAGTTAAATAATGTTGAAAATTAATAATTTATTGAAATGGGAATTAATTAAGGATTAGGATATTCTTAGAGTTTAGAATAAAATTTAAATATTGAAGATCAAAGCATATAATTTAAAAAAGATATATCCAGTATAGATTAGTCAGATTAATTAGGATTTTCTCAAAATTTACAATAATAATAAGCTGAGATGTAAATAGAACCATTTATGTACTTTGAAAATGGCTGCTAATCTGAATAAGAACAGTTGAAATAAATAAAATTACTTCCCCAAAAAGGATTGGATATGATGTTTTAATAATCTGATAATGATTTAAATAATAATTATCTATTTCTTTAGCTTAAAAATAATGAAAAAGAAGTTTTTATGCTTAAAAATAGTTTAAAAAACCCATAATTATAATAAGAAAATGATGTCTAATTTAACTATGTTGAATTTGTGAGTGATTATAATAAACAATAAAAAATAAATCATTTTTGATAATTAATATAATAGGGTCAATTAATTTAATAAATAAATATTGTAATATATATTGTAATATGAGTTTTAGTAGAGTGCAACAAATTAATAATACTAAATAAAATGTTTAATTTATTATCAAAATTTATAAAAGTAAAATTGAAGTTTCCTTTTTAATTTATTGAGAATTTTTTTGAGTAAATTTATTATTTTTATGAGTTACATAAAATTCTCTCAAAAAATTTTTGTATTAACAAATAAAAATTAAATTACATCTTTTAAAAATATAATTTTTATATTTTATTAATATCTAATACTATCAAAAGTAATAATAAATTTTATAAATAACAAAAAATATTAAAAATATATTTATTTATTAATTCAAGTAAAATTAATATGTTTTTATATGATTTTAAAAGATTAAAGTAGTGTAAAAAATGGTCATAGAGGGTTTAAAAAAATATTTGTTAGGAATAATCAAATTTTTATTTATTTGGATTCTTATTCTAGAATTATTACAATAATGAAACATTTATTTTAGAGTGTGTTTAGTAAGGGATTGTTAAGTTTGTTGAGACTAAATTTACTAATATAATATATCTTAAAGTATATTTAACAAATTTTGCTGCAGAATTTTTTAATCACTTATTAAACATATTTAGCATATAAAAATTTAGTTTTGTAAAATTCAATAACAGTATGGATTTTTAATTCCTTTAAAAAATTAGCACTTTATATTATTATAAGTAATCACTCACTAAATACATTACTTCGAAATAAGATTTGTGTTAAGAGAATATGATATTCGTATATAAAATATATAGAAACGTTTTTTGATGAAATTTTTCTATATTGAATAAATTCTCAACTTTTCATTGAAAAATATTACAGCAATAAGTAAAGAAATACACATAAATATCTTGAAAATATAAAGGTAAATATTATCTAATTGTTTAGTACAAATTCAACCATTAATCACTAATAAACTAATGAAAATATAATTTCAACTAATTTATTAAATAATGATTTTAATTAGATATTTAATTCAACTAATTTATTAATTAATGATTTTAATTTGATATTTTATCCAACTAAATATGAAATTTTATATTTTGAATTAGATCTAATTGTTGAAAAATAAAAAGATGATCACTTAAATTAATAATAAACTCCTTCATAGCTAGCTATTAAAAATTAGAAGGAAAATAGGTAAATTTTTTATGATCATATGTTTATTATTACTTTTTTATTAAAATGAATTTTCCATTTAATGATTTATTAAATATTTATTTTTTTAAATTTTATTAACTTAAGCTATTATTATTAAAATGGGAAAATTTGCTGCTTCTACATATTTTTTATCTGTGGTTACCTATTAAAAAAGAATATCAAAAAAATTAATAATTTAGTTTTTTTAATTTAGAATAAAAAAGTAAATTTGAAAAAAGGGAATAAATATATAAATAAGCGAAATGGTTTTTTATTACACTAGTTCTGACGGACATCTTCTTTACATGGGTAGAGACAAATTTGAAAACGAAGAATTAATTAAATACGGCTGGGATGAAGATATTTGGTTCCACGTTGATGATTTAAGTTCTGCTCACGTTTACCTTAGATTAAATGAAGGTGAAGAGTGGACTAATATAGATGAAAAGCTCATTCAAGAATGTTGCCAATTAGTTAAAGAAAACAGTATTCAAGGAAAAAAGAAAGATAAGGTTGATATTGTTTATACTCCTTGGAGTAATTTGCATAAGACAAATAACATGGAGGTTGGTGCTATTGGTTTCCACAGCGAAAATCTCAGAAAAAAAGTTAGAGATATTACAAGAGATAAAGATATTGTGAAAGCAATCATAAAAACTGAAAGAGAAGAAGAAAAGCCTGATTTCAGAGATTTAAAGGAAAAGCACATCCTTGAATTAAAGAGAAAGAGATTCAAAGAATTTAAAGAATAATAAAAAAAGGAAGATGAAGAAAATAAATAAAAATTATTAGAAAAGCAATCTAAAAACTATAATTACTTGAACGAAAACAAAGAAATGATGACTTCTAATAAAAATGCTCCTGATGATGATGAAGATTTCATATGATAAAAATAATTCAGAAATATAAAAAATTTCTTACTATAATTGTTGATTGTTTGTTTAGATAAGACATTCATAAAATGTTGTTAATTATTTCTCAAATTTTGATTTAACTTTTAAAAAAGCTATTAATATTTTGATTTGCACATTCACAAGTTTACTTTTAAACTAGTTTTTTTTATCCTATTTAAAGAGTGCATTTTTAACATTAAAAATAAATGTCTTTTTTGTAAAATAAACAAATTTTAAATTAATTTCAATATAAAGTGTCAATGTATTTTATGAGTGTTATACTTAAATTAATTACATATATACAGGATGGATTACTATTTTTTGTAATTTGATATTTTTATGAAAGGTATGCATGATGTATATTATCTTATTTTATCATTCAGGTAGTTGCTCTTTTACAGGGGCAAAAATAATCTTTGATACAGCAAAATGCAAAGCCATAATACCTATTCCAACATTTAAATGACGCTTCCCTTTTTCATTAAGAGTGACTAAGTATCTGTCTAAATGTTAAAGTAGATAATCTTTATTATCAGACATTATTACTTTAGGGATAAAGCGATAGAGAGGGGCATTAGTATTATTTCCTTATTATATTTGGTTAGGAGTTATTCTTCCTATATAAGAGAATGTAGAGTTTGGTAGAAGTGCAAATTCAGTCAAATTATACTTCTTTCTAAATAACTTCAATTTTAACTTTTATGCAAGAGATAGTTCAGCAGAGTAGAGCGATGCGTCAATATTTTCTTTTACCTTATATGGATTATAAAAGTTTATTTGGCTAGGTATGAAATCAAGTTAGATTTATTTTTTGTGATCACTTGGTTCTCCAATTTTGAATTAAAGATTTTCAGAAATTCGACTTTTGTAGTAGAAGTCTCCTTCAGATTCTTCAACTTATTGAAAAACTTCCATAAATTCTTTGTAAACAACGCTGATTTCTTTATCTGTAGAGGCTGTTAGCTTCTTGTCATTGTGTAATATTGTGCCTTATATAACTATATCTTTATCTTAAGGTAATTCAGATAGATCTCTAACAAAATCAATGTCGTATGTTTCTATCTTCATCCATTCGTCAAATAGTCTGGCAGTTTTACCTTCTTTCCATAAATTGTAGTAGCCATAAGATAAAAAGCCAGTACCTGAGAGCAAAACTAAACTTGAAATCATATTTTTCAAATATTTTAAAATACTTTACTATTGATTTAACCTTATGCTAATTAAATTAATAAACTAAGTGATTAACAAATAATATAAAAAGATTTTGATAGATCTTTTGTTATTTAATTTTTTTTTTGCATAAGATATCGAAATTTCTTTTTTCAGCCAATTGAAATTAATGCATCAAAACAATTTTTAATTTTTATTAAATGTCTAGTTGACATAAAACACTTTAAATTTTAAATATTAACACAATAAGATGAATTAATATATTTCTAGGTAAATTTTATAAATGTGAAAGTTTACTGATCAATTATATATAATATCCAAGTAAATATGAACAAAATTAATTATTTTTAAGTATTTAACATCAAATTAATAAAAATAATGATAAATTAACATAATTTTAATCATTTATATTTATTGCTATAAGAAAGAATTAATTTAATAATTGATTATTGATTAATTAATCTGGACCTATATTTTATTTACAACAGAAACAAACAAGCAATTTATTATAGCCAAGCGAACAAAAATATAAATTTCTACAATAATTTTTTTTGCGCAAACTTTCTTAAAATAAAATGAAAGGATTGTCTAAAGAAAAAAGATAGCTCATAGAAGAGAAATCTAAAGCGCTAGCTAATCTTAAAATGAATAAATTTTCTACTCTGGGATTAACAAAGGAACAAATAAATGATAAGAAAAACAAAGAAAATGAAAGAAAAAAGGAGCATAAAAAGTAATAATCTCAAGTAATTAGCTAAATTGAGATAATTAAATTTCATTGTTTATTTTGATAATTTTACATTTTTTTAATTAAAACAGCAAACATATAATATTACACCTCTTAAATCTAGAAGCATGTCATATAGAGACGATAGTATAAGCAGATTTGTAAAATATTTTAGAAAATTAGTATATAAAGAAAAGATATTTTCATTTATTAATATAAGCTTTAATTAATATTGAGGAATTTTATTAAATTATTTTCTAAAGTCATCACAGATAAAATAAATCAATGATTTATCTGAAGAAGAACATTAGAGCGTCATTTTAAAGTCTGATTGGATGATTCCCAAAGAAAAAAAACCTCATGGTGAGGAGGAAGATATAAAGGTTAGTCCTTTCGTTAAATACCATCCAGCTATTCTTGAAATGAAGGTCAAAAGTTAGGACAAGAGGGGTTATTTACTACAAGAGCACTAACGTCTTAAAAAGGCAGAAAAACAGTACTTAGAGAACTTAAAAGATTCTAGATAATTTTCTTTAAATAACACATAAAATCATTTTAGTACAAACATGTCAAAGCTTAATCGTACGTTTAATTCAATTACTACTGCAGGAACTGATAGACGTAAAATGGCATCATCTTTATAAAAATAAAGAGATTATTAACATCTAAAATCTGACTAAGTAAAAGGCTATACAGTACCTATAAAATTCAATGAAGGTTTTGATGGTAAAAAAAAATTCTTATAATATAATTATGACATATTTTTATATTTGATAAAAATTAGACTGTTTAAATAAACTGTAACAAGATCTTAAAACATAAAGTCAAATTATTGAAGAAGAGAATAGAATTTCTAGATTAATAGAAAAACAATAAAAGAAAAATAATTAAAATTACATTAATATTTAGATCTAAAGTGATAAGTAAGAAAATTAGTCATCAGCATAGCCATAAACTATAAATTCAAACTTACAAATACCCTTAAACTAATTAAGTGTTTAACACTCTCTTTCAGATGATGGTAAAAAATTATTTCAAAATAAATATTTTTATTATTTTACTTTATTTTATATTTTTAAAATTATTTTTTTTAGAATAATATTCTATCTTTAATGAATTTATAATTGCTTTTTTTAGAGTTAAATGACCAGTAAAGTTTTATGAATAGTTAAATGTTTTTATAATATCTAAAATTAATTTAAAATTATATTATTTAAAAAAAAGAAAGTATATGTAGTACTGATAAACATAAATAAAAGCTAAATGAGCTACTTTGCTTTTCAGTTTAAAATATAGAATATAGTGATTCAATACATAATTATGGATAAAATTTTGGCAAATACCCAAAATTCTACTAATATCTTTAATAAAAAAATTCAAAGGCTTAGTAAGAAAAGGACTTCTAAAATTTAAAAATATATCACTAGTAGTTTATAAAAAAAAATGATACTAATAAAGTAATATTTAAGTTTAGAAAATTATAGTAAAATTATTGTTTTAAATAATAAGAGCTAAAATCAGTCTCCTGGTATTTCTCCAACGATGAAGAAAAAAGGAATATTCAGCTAAGATTATAAAAAATTTGGTGAAAGTGTGAATTTAGAGGATATTCCATCCATATCTTAATTCTTATAATATTAAAAGGCTGATTATCATCACTCAAATTCTAAAGATGTAAATTCTCCTTAGAAAAATATGTATGGGCATTCATAGTAGTTTAGTAAAAGCAATACTATCTCACCTCAAAAAATAAAGTCAGATGAACAAAAAATAAAATTTTAACAAGATAACGATAAAATATTTAATTTTAATTCCTAACATATCAATCAATTCTTAAAAAAAGGCTCTTCTATTGAGTAATCTAATTAATACTCTATTGCAAAGTCAATAGAAGGTATTCAATTACATAAATCGCCAAATCAAAATTTATAAAGAAAAAATACAATTAGAGAGAATGAAGAAAAAAGCTAGAAATTTATGAGTGCTTTTGATAGAAGATATCCATACATTCTCAAAAAGCTAAAGCAAATAGTAATTCTAAATAAAATATTAAGCATATTATTGAATAAAAAAAAATATTTAACAATTATTTTAATTTTTAAAGTATAAAGAAGAAAAAACAACTAAGCCATTTACTAAAAATTATGATGAAGTATTCCTCTCTATTTACGATTCCTTGTCTAGAGCTAATGACCATCCTGTTGAAAATACAAAATAAAAAAAGAATAAATGAATAGAAAATAATTTATTTAATTTATAAATTTTAAAAAACATGAATATTTTTCACTAATATTTGTATGTATTATTAAAAAACCTGAATATTTTTCACTAATATTTGTATGTATTAATATGTATATAAATTTATTGATTTATTTATTTTGGCAGTTAGACTCTACATTTTTTCTTTTAATTATAAGCAATATTTAATATTGAAAATTAAATTAAAATTTATAAATATTAATAAAGAAAAAAATCAAATAAATATCCAAAAAAAATAAATAAATAAAAAAGGATATATTGGGAAAACAAATAAAAAAAATGTCTTTCAAAAATATCTTGTTGAATGTTGAGAAAGCAATTAGATCTAAGAGCACGTGGGAAAACTAAAGTTTTGTTTGCATTTCTTAATTTTTTTAATATCGGCAAAAAAATAATGTGTTGAATATGCGCCTGAGACCCTAAGTTTTTAAAAAATCTATGTAAACAAAATAATGTCGAATCCCCTCTTGAATCTAAAAGCCTATTAAATTCAACAAAATTCTCTTTCCAAATATATATAAAAATATTTTTTTATTAGGCCTAGCTACGAAAAGAAGATGAAGAGACACAATAAAAAAGAAAAATAAATAACATTTTAAAAGAATAAAAAAAAAGTATAGATAAAAATTAAAGAAAAAAAAAAAATTATCATATAAGCAAAAACCTAATAATTAAGAAAAATTCAAATTTAAATTTAAAAACAGATTAACAGAAAAATAAAAAAATTAACTTTAAGAAAATTAAAAACATAAATAAAGAATAAGAGAAAAAATAAATAGAGAATCTAAAAAGAAATAAATCTAAAAAAATCACATACATTTAATCAAATAATTTAAATAAAATTAAAAAGAAAATATTAATATTATTTTTATTACTATTAAGAAAATATCATTCAATTTTAAAAATCATATTTTCAACTTTATAATAAATGCAATACATTTTTTTTTGAAAAAAATAAATGCGATGATGGTTTAAAATATGCTTAATAATAAGAAAACATCTTAAATATTTTATTATATTTTAAGAAACTAAATTAGTTTTAAAATTAATTAATGTTTGATGATAATTATTTTATTTAAAATTTATTTTTTTATTAAATATTTTTAAAATGGTATAATTTTTGAATTGAACATTATCTATCCTTTTATTTTTTTAGAATTATCATTAATTTTTTACAAAAAAAACACGAAATGAAATTAATGTTTGGGTTTATTTTATTAATATTAAATAATTGAAAGACAGAAAATCTATATTTGCAGATTAAACTGCAAAAAACAAAAACAACATTTCTTTATAATTTTTATATTGAAAATGAATTAATATTAGAATAGTTAATGGTTATTAATGAGAATTTATTTATATTTTAGTATATTTATTTAAGTATTGCATTAAAAATCTTATTTTAGTATAAAGTAAATTTAATTTAACTATTTATTTTTTATTTACCAAATTTCAAATTTTGAAAATATTTCCATCGCCTCAGTCAAATTTCATCATACTCGTAAGTGACATTATTTATCATTTTGAATTTTGATGGCTTATTAAAAACATTGACATTGTTATTATTGAATGATTGGTATGCACTTTTGTTATTATTATTACTTGAACTGAAATAGCAAGTATTATTGTTGTTATTATTATATTAGCTAGGAGAGGTTCTTTTCTCTTTAAGATAAAAATCAGAAGTACTATTATAACTCTAAAAGTCGAGTGAAAGGTTATTTTTGTTATGATTAAAATCATTTTTAAATTTATTGTTTACATTTTGTAAGTTTTCTTCGTTATTAAACTGAGTGTTTTATATATTGGTATTATTGTTATTAAAGTTTTAATTATGAAAAGATCTATCTAATAATAAATTACTACCTTAAAAGTTATTTTCAAATTATTATAATGGCTGATTGTAAAATTATTCTGTTTTTATTTTTTTTTATGGGTTCTATTTGTATTAATTATCTTGTCTAAAGTTAGATTCTGACTGTTTTTTTTCTGAGGAGTTAGAAAAATCTTAATTAATTGGACTTAGATTTCTTTTCTCTTATTTATTTAATTCACTAATTACCTCAGAGAAAGTATTTGAATCTTATTTATTAACATATCTGTTTTACATTTTAGAACATTATAGTAGAACATCAGTTATTTCAAAGTCTTTGAGTAATTAATTATACTTTATACTAGTTACCTCATAATTATGTTTCTTTCTTTTTTTATTAAGTTTCTCTTTATTGTAGAATTCTTGCTCTAATAAATTGCCACTTCTGTTATTTTGAAAAAAGTATTTACTAATAGTGTTGAATTTATGCTCTGTTCCAAACCATTTAAGACCCTTAAGAAATTATTTAATTTCGGACTAATTGTTTAAAATATATTTTTTTAGTTTCCTTCAAAAATCATAATATAAATATTACTTCTGATAAAGGTGAATACTAATTATTTTTCCAAGTTTTAATTGGATTAGGCTGTGCCTTTGAGCATATTAAATTTTTATATCTGTGCTTTATTTCTTAAGTTTGTTTTTCCTGCAAAAAAATACTTCTAATTTGTTCCATATTTCTTTAATTATTTAATTATTTTTTAAAATTATAAATTAATCAACAATTTAAAGGTAATTTACTATGAAGAGCCATATTTTGTTAGTCCTTATAAAAGAAGATTATCGTCAAGAGGAGTAAATTTGCTTCTAGAGGAATTTTTGCCAAAATTAGAAGTGAATGTAGGCAAGTAGAGTTTATTTATAAAAGGAGAATAATCAGAACCTAATTAATCCACAATTTATTCTTTAGTCAAATTATTTTTTCTATAAAATATAAAATACAGTTAGAATTAAATAACTCATAAAATGATTTTACTATTTAAGCAAGTTCTTCATTTGAGGTAGTATATTTAGCAAAGGGCTTTAAAATATTGACATTTGAGGTATAAAATCCACTTAGAGCTGCTGATCTTTTGCTCTGGTTTCTTCATTTAGCTTTTTAAAAGATACAAAAATTTTTAATATTTAGTTGAATAGGCGCTAATACTAATTTTTTAGTAAACCAGCAAGCAAATAAACAAACAAACAAAAAAAACAATCAAAAATTTAATAGTTAAAATATAATTACAAAAAATTCGAAGGGGATACCATAAGAAATGAGCTTATTATCTTGGCCTATTCTCCCTAAAACTTAATCTCTTTTCTCAATTAATTTTGTTAATAAATTGTATGTTTATAACTAAGTGCTTTCTGTATTTGCCAAAAATATATTTTGTATAAGAAGTTATATCATGATCTCAGTCTATTCTACTAATTCCTGCAAGTGATATTTCTCAAATGGAGTAATAAATGTTTTAAGTATTTTATTGTTTGAATATGGATTTTAATTTGCCACAGCCTAAATTTAATGATTTTAACTCTATGAAACATTTTATGGCATAATCATATTCTATTAATGTGGTTATATTATTTAGCTATTTGCTTGTATCAAAGGAGAATTTATAATGCTACTGTATTAATTTTTTTTTTATTATTATGCTAATATAGATCCTCCCTAATTTTATTAAATTATCAATGAAGTTTTTGCAAATGCATCATCTTCTAAATTCATCCTATTTATCCGCTGCAAATTTGCATTCATATCCACTAATTCATTCTTCTAAACAGGTATTATAGCTTTGAAATTGTTTGAACAATACTGCATAATCTCTTCTGGAGAAACTTTTAGTTGCTACTACATTCTAAATAGCTGATTATAAACCTATTAATTTATATGTGATTTTCAAATCGATTAAAACAGATTCTTTTTAGATTAATTGTTTTTAATCGATTTTCTTTTTTGATTTCAGCAATTAATTAATTAAATTTATTTGTTTTTATAAAGATTCTAATTAATTTTTACAAACGAACAATAAATAATATGATTATATTCTAATCAAATTCCGCTATAAATATTTACTTTGAAGTCTTACAAAATATTATAACAAAATATTTATATGTATTTCAAATTAAATTAATTTTTTAATTATTGTTATTTGAACTTTGATTTCATCCCAACATTTTCTAACTTTATCAAAATCTATACCGTTGATTTACTTAAATTATTTTCCTATCTAACCTTAAATATTTTCAATTTTATTTTAAATAGCTCTTGTCTTTTTTATTTTGTGTTTATTATTTTATAAATAATAAATATCTTCTAAAAATGCATAGTTTTTTAAGTAAATTTAATTTTTTAGATCTTTTTCTACTTTCTAAAATCTATCAATTTTATAGAAAGATTCTTTAAGCAATGACCTTAAAAGCTGATTATTTATTATCGATTTTTTTCAAATAAGGCATATTGAATTAAAAGTTTTAATAAAACAATTTTTTTAAAAGCAAATAGAAATTTGATTTGTATTTGTTTATTGAAATCAAAATTTAAATAATTATCAAAGATTCAGTTTAAAAAAATGAAATATTTTTCACCTTTTTTATCTATTTGAATTTTTTCCTCATTTATTATATTTTTTGAATATTGTCTTAGTTAATAAAATTTTAAAACAAGCATTTAATTTTATATAAATAATTTTAAGGTATGCATTTTATTATTTTATTAAAACTATTAGCTCACTTTAATTAATTTTACAATAAAATTCAAAATAAATAAAGCTAAATATATTTAATTTTTATAAATTTAATTTTAAGATTTTATAGTTAACGAACTAATTTTATGTTTTTCTATGTTTTTAACTTAAATTTGAATTGAAAATGGTTGATCAATAGTTAGAATGTGCAGAAGCAAACATAACATCACCACTCAGATGTGTTTTAATTTTAGGTGTGTAAATAATACAGGTGTATACATTAAAGGCAAGACAACACATCATTACTAATGGAACTTCAGGTGTGAAAATTGTAGATATAATCATAGCTACAAAACTTGCTATGTTTGAGATTAAACGATACATTGCAAAAGATTCGTAGCTGTTGTCATTAAATTTCATACTTAAGGCACCACCTATAAATCCTTTTATTAGAAGTTCTCCAAAACCAAACATTGCACTTATAATATAAAAAGGCCAGAGAAAATTCAGGAAATAAAATATAATAACTAACACAGTGCATACAAAGGAAACAAAAATAACTCTTTTATAGTAAAGGACTTTATCTTCCATTTAATCAAAACTTGCTCCAAGCTTTCTTCCTAGTATAGGTTGTATTAAACCCATCAAAAGAAATATAATACCTAATTTTTCATTTTTATCATCAACAGTTTCGTTTTTCATTTTTGAAGAGGCTAAAAAACCAATTTAACTCCAGTAATAACCTAAAAAAAATCCATTTAAGAAGAATAGAGGAAAATAGAACTTGATTTAATACTTCTCTACTAAGAATTATTTTAATCTGGTTAAGTCAAGTTTATCTTCGTTAGTAGGAGGGTGAAGAGTGCTATTTCTTTAAATTAATTTTTCATTTAATTCTCTGTAATTTTCAAAATAAATATTGCTATTTTAATCATATTCACTGGAACGCAATTAGTCCTATCCATTCTAATAAACAGCCATTGGTTCCTTAATAAAGAATGACAAAAGATTACTAACCAGCGTAAGAAGGAACATAAACGAAAAGTAACCAGATGTTCCATAATTCTTGAACAAATAAGAACTCAATAAAGGACCAAATATATTGCTCACTTGAGAATACTAGAAAAAGATTCCAAAGAATTCACCTTTATTTCTAAAATTATAAAAATATTTTTTTAAATTACTTGGCCTAATTCAAACATAATTTGATATTTTTTTAAATTTTAGTTAATATTTAAGGAGAGAATTTATGCTCTACTTAAAAAGTATTTTGCTTAGATAAATATTTTACTTTTTAAAACTACTATTGCTAATATTTTATTCAACATATTTTGAATTCTATATGCTTAGAATGCCATTATTCATATTCTAATCATACTTTAATGAAAATACAAATACTCAAATTTATTACCTTTCACTTGTACAGTCAGTAATGTAAGCACCTTATAATACCCAAAGAAGTGCATTTCCTAAACCGCAAATGCAAGAAGATACTAAGACAATTAAATAAAGAAATATTCCTGAACATTCCTCTTCACGATTATCAGAACAACGTGAAGCTATTATGCCAACAAACAAAAGAATACAATGAGGGACACCTGCAACTAAAAACTTTTTAGAATAGCTATGAAAGTATGTTCTGCTAAACCATGGGGCATAAATAGTTCCTCCAGCGCTAGAAATAAAAAATGTAGCTACAGAAAGCATACCCAATTTCGAGTAGCTCATTTAATTAAATACCAAAGATGAATACTAGAAATAGCTGTTTAAACTGCAAAGAAGAATCATAAAAAAAATACCCAAATAAGTAACTTTTCCTTTATTTAATTCATTCTCTGGTATTCTTGCTACTGTAGAAGTTGTATCTATTGGATTAACTTGACTCATTTCTTCTTAATTCTTAATAGATCCCATAATTGTATCAATTTAAAATTTATCCTTTTTTATTTTTTAGTTAATTATAAAGATTCTTTATTTTAAATAATTATTTGAATATCTAAATCTTTATATTTTTATGACTTTAATTTATTTTTTTTGATAAAAACAGTAAATATTTTTACCAACCCTTCAAATATTCAGATAGACTAATATGATTAAATATTAAATAATAAATTCAAAAATTTTAATTTTCTTGATGGTTCAAATAAACCTTCGATTAATCTATTCTAAACTTATTTCTACTTTCTACTGAAAAAATTAATTGCATAGCTTTTTTTGAATTTTACAATATAAGTCATTCTTATTATGGAATGAGTAGATTACAAAGTATTATCTGTTTTACAAAAATTTCAAGTGAAAAATTAATTTAATTTTTATTTAATTAAAATTTTTTGGGTTAGAAAAAAATCTAAATTATTACATTTAAAAAGTTGATTTTAGATAAGTAAAAAGTTGTAAAGAAACTACTTTTATTTTATTAGAATTTAAAATGTAAAGGATTATAAATTTTATATTCACATTCATTTTATTTACATTTAAATTAAATACTTTAATTTTTTTTTTTTAAAGTTTATTTTACAGAAACAAAAAGATATTTATTTGCTTTATAAATTTTAAGAAACCATATTTGAATAGGATAATAAAAAATACAGCCATTTATCCGAAAGCTGAATTTCGGATAAAATTAAATTGAAAATTTTTGATGATTAATTCTCTATCAATTAGAATAAAAATAATAGATTTCAAAAAGAGTATTTTAATAATTTTATTAAATTAAACATATTTATGTTAAAATATTAAATTACTCATTTCTTTTTTATTAATTAGAAGAAAATCTAAAATAATGATTTTTATTTCATTGGATATATTAATATGAAAGAAAATTTTTTAAAACTTTTATTGAAAATTAGAAAATCTTATAAAATCTATTTTTAAAATTTTTTGATGTGATCTATTAAAATTATGAGTTTGATTGGAACATTTTGTGGTAATTTAGATTTTAAATTTTTAGTAAGAAATCAAAAGATTATATAGTAACAAATATAAAGGAGCACATTGCTTTTACAGATAAATTATTCAACATATTTATAAATAAATATCCATAATTAAAAAATTTTTTGATCATTAATAAAATTTAATTTGAGAATTAAATAAAAGTGAAAGATTTAGTGAATATAATTAAAGGTAAGATGAGACAGATAAGAAATTGGTTAGAAGAAAAGCAATTCAGTGTACATTTAGTATGAAATAGTGTTACATATAAAATAAAAATAAATCAATTTGCAAATTAAAATATGTTATTAATTTATATTGACAGTTTATTGATAGATAATTCGTTCTTTATTGTTAAATTAATTTTTATCACTGCTTTCTATAAATCGTTGCTTATTTTATCCTTCCATACTTCGTTTTCACCAAATATATTTAAATTATAATTTTACTTTTCTCTTCATTACTATTTATATATTTAACTATATTAAGACTAATAAAAAGTAGATTAATCAAGTGTTTATTCATTCGCTGGTTTGTTTTCCACTTTTAAAGACATCCTTTATTTGTCTCCAAACATTTGTAATAGAAGCTTGAGCATTAATAGTGGCTAATAAACCTTGCTTCTCATAGTAGTCCAACATAGGCTTAGTTTGAGAGTGGAAGTTTTCTAATCTGGTCTTGATTGTTTGAGGAACATCATCAGGTCTTTGAGATAAATCTTCACCAGTAATCTGTATATATTATTATAAATAGTTAATATTGCATTGCAATTTTGATCATTCTTATTCTAATTTATTTGACTTAGAGAGAAAACTAGAAAATTTTATTTATTTTTTAATTAAATTTTATATATGTTTGTTAGTTTGTTTGTTTATTTGTCTATCAATCTATCTATCTGTTGATTAATATTTTTTATCTTCTTTGTTTTTTTAAATAATTGATTTTTTTTTTTTTTTCAGCTAAAATTATTAATCTAATATCCAAAAAAATTTTTTTATTAATTTAATTAATTTATTATTGATTTGATAAAAAAATTTTGGATTTGTCTGTCGCATTTATTTCATCTATTCTTAATTTTCTGATTTTCTCAAATAACGCTAAGTCATAAAAAACTTCAAACAATAAAAAAAAAGAGTTCATTACATCATCCTTTCCAGGAATTTTTGGAGGATTGTATTTAGTATGATAAGATCTACCAGAAGGTAAGTGAACTAGTCTGCCACCTAATCTATAATTATTTTCAAAAAAGATTTAATTAAAACGGTAACCAAAACTATTTATATTGGCTAAATAAATTATTAATTTCTTATATTTATTGATCAGAGAATTAGATCTCCTAATATTTTTATATTATCACAAGTAAAAGAATGAATAGAGATACCAAATAGGTAAACTCTATACTAAATTATTGAGCTACTAATAATAGTTGATCTTAACTTATGCTTTAAATATACAGATGATAGATAAATAGAAAATAATATTAAGTTACCTTTCCAAGATGACATCGTCTTCTACCTTGAAGTAGATAGCCTTGAAGAGACTTAAACCTTCGTTCTTCAAGATTTCATCGAATTTTTAAGCTTATTAAATAGTTCTGGGGAAACCATCTAAAATAGCACCCTTAGCACAATCAGGCCTATTTACATTTAAAAAAATTTAGATAAAATCTTTTAAATTAAATAAAATATTTTTATAATTACTTCATCAAACTGTTCTTGACCATGTTAATGACTATCTCATCAGGGACTAAGCCACCCTTTTCCATAATAGTCTTAGCTTACTTACCCAATTGAGTTCCGGTACGAATTTCGTTTCTTAACAAATCACCAGTAGAAATTTAGCATAAGCAGAAGGTATTTTACAATTTGTATGAGTGAGTACCTTTACCAGCACCAGGAGCACCTATTATTAGAAAGAGTAAAGGGTTAATGTTATTATGCTATGTATTCCTTTTTCCAAGTTTTTCAAAAAGCTAAGTATATGTGAATTTATGATTTTAAAAAACATATCTTTCTGGAAATATTTATGAGTAATAAAGAGAGATAGAAGTGCTCTTTATGCAACTTGGATGGGTTCTTTTAATATGCTTAAAATGAATGTATTACCAATAAATACTAATCTCTTTGAATCCTTAATGTGACGGCACTTGAAACGTCTATGAAGTTCGTTGATAAGGGCTTCGTCTGATAATTTTAAAAGTTCCATTGTATATATGTAAATTTAAATGTGATTTAGCTTTTTAAAATTTTTAATACTTTTTTTGTACTTTTATCTTATTTTTAGAGATATTAAATTTTTATGAAAGAAAAAAGTATCTTTTTGCTTTTTAAAATCTTAATCTACGGCAATTAATTAAATTATTAATTAATTAATTGAATATTCATTAAAAAATACATTAACTAACAAAGGCTACTTTTCTATACTAAATTTATTGAGGTTCCTAGTGTTAATTTTTATTAATACATACTAAAAGACGTCCATTTAAATAAAATAAGGATAAAATTGCATATGAATATTCTTTCATCTACATAATTAAGTATTATACTATGCATTACCTTCATTTTATTTATTTTGGCATTTATTAATTCAAACAAATTTGAAATGACGAAAAATAATAAAAAAATATTAATTTGAAAAAAAATTTAATTAAAGAGAAGAGTGAGTTATTAATTTAGTTAGTTAGTTAGTGAGTATTGGCTGACAAAAAAGTTTTATAGACTAGATAGAATAAATAAGAAGATATCGGTTTATATTGTAAATATATGAATGTATATAAAAATATAAATGTGTTTTGTTTATGAATGCGAGTTTGTTTGTTTATTTATTTTATATTCTTGCATTTATTATAGATGTAAATAAATTAATTAAGTATACTCAAACAAATTAATTGTTTATTTTCGAGTCATTAAAAATTAACTGGTTCTAATTATGATGCAATCAAAACCTCATTTAATATATCATATTTCACTTTAATTAATCGATTTATCCATATTTTCAAAAATAGTGATTTTATATGTGAATATTGATTTAAAGTTATTGTCATTTAAACTCTATAACCTAGGATATTTACTTTTCAATATTTAGTAAAACAAGTCTAAAGTATTTATTTATGAATCTCTTTCATATCAAATTCTTTTTAAAACTTAAATATATGCACAAGCAACTATTTTTTTCAATTCTAGTTCGCTATTCCTTCTTATATACATTTTTTTATTAATTAATTGATTTCATCCATGACTTTCATCTTCTGTGTAATTTAATTTAATTAATAAATTTGAAATATAAAAATATATATCTCTACTTACAGAAGATTCAAGAATTTTCTGTTGGGAGTTGTATTTCCTCTTCTTGTGAACTTTTTTGAATTTAATTGAGAGGAGCTTCAGCTAATGTATTGTTTTTAGTGGAGTTTTTTATTAAATTTTCTTTATTTTAAATATTTTAGACAGATTTTTCAGTTGTATTTGTTTCATCTTCTTATACTTGCATAGTTTCGTTGCTTTGATTCTACGGGATCAGAAATTAATCTTGTTGTGTCTTAATCTAATTCAATAAGGTGCTATTTTTTTATTAAAGATTTTACGTAAACAAATTCATGTTTAACTGAGGAGATTCATTGCTGCTACAGATTTCAAAATCCTCGTTTTCCTATTATTCAGGTTATTCTTTTTTTAAAGTATTTTCCTCAATTGAATCAAATTTTATTAAAAAATTAGAAGCATTGTCTTTTAAATTTTATGGACTTTGTGAACTTGTTTAGGTTGGTCTCATTAAAATTTATCCATTTAATTGATCAAGAATTACATTATTTTAATTACTTTCAAATTAGATTTCCTCATTTTGAATAAAGTAATTTTAATGAATGTTTAAAGTATTAGGTAATTTATATTAATCTTAAAATGACTTTTCTATATCCTCAGCTAGATATTTATCAGAGATTTAGAAGTTGCCATTATTTTATAATTATATTTATTCTATTTAGATTAGCTAGCCTATTTATGTTTATTAGGCTCCTTATTAAAAAACGAAGTTTCGATTGGCTGTGTTATTATTACTTGGAGAATTAACCTATCTTCCCATATGGAAGCTAGCAGACATCATTTCATTTTATTGAGGCAATTGCTATAAGCGCTCTTAAAGTTGTTAATTAATTTATTCGAAAGGTATCATCTGATTTGTATTACGATTTTCATTCTAAGATTAGCTTAAATTTGAGACATCTTCAAGCACTTAAGTAATGGCCAATACTTTGTAATTTTTACCTTTCTTCTATTTGATGTCCAGCTAATAAATTTCTGTTATTTCCTAATTTAATAAGTAAGAAAACAAGGAATTTATTAATATATTTAGATATAAAAATTAAATAATTTCTGTTTAATTGGTTTAAATTCTAACAAAAAATATCTTTTTGGCAATTGATTTGTAATCAATCAATTAATAAGTGGGCGGATAATAAAATTTGATAAACCAAAGATATTTTTGGGTTTTTGAGCTTATGTCAAATACGACAAATAGAAAAAATTCAATCAGAAATTTTACTAGTAAAAAGTACTTCAAAATATTTTTTAAAATTATAAAGGTTGATTTTAATAAAACTAAAAAATAGTTATTACCACTCTACAAAGATAGCACTCTCCAGTCTTCTTTAGGATATCTATTGCACAGTCGTAACATAAGCCTAGTAATTAATTAAAAATAAACTTAAAAACTTAGTTCTGAATACGAAAAATGTAATTTATTTCATGTATTAACATTTCTACTCATGGATAAAGTATAAGATAAAAGTAGTTCGTAAAAAAATCAATATTTCGTCAGGAAATTAAAATCCAAATATGTGACGTCAAACAAAATAATAATACAAATTAAACATTTTAATCAGAAATAAAAAATTAATAAAGAATTAGTTGTTAGTAAATTACCTCCATGTCCACAAGGCATATACAAAGTATCAGGAGTTTTATCGAAGCAAACAACACATGTATTTCCTATAGAATTTTCTTGCTTAGTCACTTATAAATTATCTTAGTCGCAGGTATACTGCTTTATATTTTTGCCTGTTTTTGTTATATTATTGCTTTTATTTGTCTCATCATGAATGACATTCGAAGATTACTGTGATTGATAATTGCTCTGATTTTCATTTTTGTTGTTATTATGGCTTTTTAGAGTTATATCTTGGTTATTACTCTCTATATTTGACTGTTCTCCCTATTAATCTTTTTGTATCTAAGAATCATTTACAGGTCCATCTATATTAAAATGCTACTTAGGGATTTCCTCTAGGGAAAAATTTATATTTTTTTAGTTATCATTAACTTCTTGATTAAGATTTTATTCATAAATTATTTTCTGTATTTCAACTCCTTTTTCGCTTTACAAAAAATTTTAATATTTTTTATCAGTATCTTAAGCCATTTTTTTAAGTTAAGGGTCTTGTAATGGTAACAAGATGCTTTTAGCTACACTTCTCGTAGATAGTTCCATTTTTGTTTGTAAAACTCTGCTTCTCTTAGTAGATAGCTATAGCCTTAATTCTTAGTTCAAGTCCTTAAAATTAAAATTATTTTAGCTTAATACTTCTCTTGGGCTAACAAAACTATGGCTTTCTATTCAATTTTATAAAAAATAAAATTAGAAATAATTCATTTAAAACCGTTTATTTATTTATTACTGCAGTTAATTATAATATTTTTTTGAATTTCTTCTTTGCTAGGTTATGGCTATTTCTTTTTATTATTTTACTTAGAAATACTATTTCTAGATCCTTAAGATACAGCTTTAAATATTTTAAAGTACGTTGATGAAAGTTTTTACTGTTATTTAAAAAAAAATTAAAAATAGTAATTAAAATCTGATAAAAAAAATATTCTAATTTATCAATAATTAATTAATATGATGTTATGATTAGGATTTTTAATAAAATCATCAAAATCGTCTGATGATGAATTTTTAATGGCACTTTTTAGGAATTTTAATAATTTAATGATAAAAAATCGTCAAAAAATAATTTTTATCTATTCATTTTGAAGAGAATCTATCTTCAATATTAAAAATCAAATAAAAAAAACTGGTTTTGCTTATTCTTAAAGGTTATATTTAGTTAGATTTTCAAGTCAAATATAATTAAATGGTTAATATTTAATTTTGAAAAATAATTAATTAGTTAGTTAGTTATTACTAAAATTAATGGAAAACCTGTGTTTAATTCTTATTGTTTAACAATTTTAATTTTCTTCTATTATTTTGTATTTTATGGATTTGCTACATTTTCGTTTTAAATATTTTATTATCTTTAGCTTTGATTAGAGCTTTCATCTTGAGATTCCTCAACTTCTTAATCTTGTACGTCATCTTAATTCTAATTTCTTCTTCTATTATTTTAGCTCATATCCTATTACTGTTAGCGTGAATTAGATTAGTTTTGGTAATTTTCATTTATTTCATTTTGCAAGTTTATGTTTTCTTAAGAAAGCTCATCATCTTTAGTGATTTTAAATAAAAATAGACTATTTTTAAAAAACGCATTAAAATTTGCTTTATAACATACAAACAAATAGTTATTACTAGATGCTCTCTCGTGATGACATGGAATATACTGTTAGAAAAACAGTAAATGCCAATCCATATTAAAATCCAAAATACACTCCTTACTTATCTCCATCATCATAATATGATATTAGTGAAGTTATATATATTGTGATATTTACAGTTAGTGAATTTGATAGTATAAAAAGCCAAAACAATCCCTTTACTTTTAAATAATAGTAATTTTATTAATCAATAAATATAAAATAAATCTTTACATTCATAGATTTCTACATCATCTTCTGAACACTTAGAATAGCATTTAGAAAATAATATAATTATAAATCCAATATTAATGCCAACCATGATAGAAAAAAATACCCAATATGCCCAAAAAACATCTCTCCATTTCCAATTTATTTAATTCTCAAATTTTAAAGATATCAAAAGAATCTAGACAGAAAGAAATATTTTAAATGTCCAAATAAACTATATTTTAAAAATAAAAATAAATTATATTTTTTATATGCTAATTAGTAGGTACTATATCTGTAAGAATCGATTAGTTTTATTTGACTTTTTTCCTCATGATGTAAGTTGCTCGAGACGAAACATAAATTAGAAAAACTAAAGGTATATAAAAGAAATCAAACTTGATGAAGTATAGTCTAATAAATAGTATAATCTATTTATAAAAAATGTTATTAAAACATAGATTTAATATTATGGCATTTGGGGTTTTAAGAAATAAAGCATTAACTGATTAAATTTAACCTTAAAATACTAGCAAATTCGTATTGAAGTATTTTAATTTATTGTTTCTAGTTTAAAAAATGATGTCAGTAAGAGAAATAAACAAACATTATTCATTACCTTAAAAATTATAAAATAAATTATTTCTAAGTATTCAAGCAATCCATAAGATAATTTTTATTTTTAGTTTTAATAGGTCTCCAGAAATAACTTGCTTTTTAATTTATAAAAATAAATTTAATATTTAAATAAATCAATCAATTAATTAGTGAATGAATTTGTATTGTTACAGTAAGTCTTATAAAGTTCGTTTGTAGGATTTTTAGAAGTAAATTAACTAAGATATAAAATTTTAATGAATTCAAATTTGTTTTTTAGATTGAATTAAATAACATGCTTCTTAAATTATAAAAAATCATCCAAGCATTCTTTGAAAAAAAAATTCTTTATAAATTTATAGCTTGAATTTGCATATATACATGCATATTTGTGTTTATTCAAATGAATGTATATTTATTAAGTTTAATCACTGCTTATTGCAATTCTTAAATCAAATTATGATAAAAATCTTAAATAAATAATGATCTACTTTAGTGATATGCGCTTATAAGTCATGGCGAATTACACTACATCAACAAACCAAAGGAAGAGAAAGTTATATAATGCATTAAAATTCCATAGTACGTTGGATAAGTAGAATAGAAAGAAAATTTAAAATGAAATTTAGTTGAAGCATGTGCTTTTCATAATCAAATTTGCATCTATATAATAGGGACTACTTTTTATTTTTTCTAAATTTTCTTCTTCTTATTTTTATGCAGCTTCGTCCTTTTCCTACTCATTCTTGTTAATTAAATCAGCTACGTTATAGTTTAAGTCATTATTATTGAATATGTTTGCAAGCTGATTACGCTATAATTTTTATTCCTACTAAGGAGAGTTTTAAAACAGCTATTATTGTTGTTAATGAAGCTATTAATGAATGCTATCTTATTAATTAACCCTATTTCTTGATCTTTGTTGACGGATGTTAACTTACTAGTTGCGATTTTCTTCATCTGAGTAGTCTTCTTCTTCGTTTGAATTGTCATGATTTTTTCTCCCAGACCTTCTAACATATTAACCAAATATTTCTCTGCCAAATCTATCAGTTTAATATGCCTAACTTATACTCAAATTATTTGCATTATTACGTAAGTTTGCGTAAATGTTATTGTTAGTAGTGTGCAACTAGTTCTATGAAATGTCTGCATTTTAATTATAATAATTCAAAAAATTTCTTTAAGTAGTAGGAATATTATCTTCTTATGCGTATGAATTGCTTACGCTCTAATGCCTGGATAATCCAAAATTCATAAACCTATTAGAAGAAGTCGAAGAATTCTAATAGTAATTTTACATTGCTTTTTGAAATACCTACTAAATTAACTATCTATTAAATTTTGTTAATTAAAAATAATGCTTTATTTCAAAGAATTTAATAAATTATTTATTAATCTAACCTTAATAACTTATTGAAATAATTTATTCAAAACATAATTTTACTAAGCAAAAACATTTATCAACTAATTATAAAAGCAAGCAATAACTTTACTCTTAAATATATATATTTCTCAAAATTATCAATATTAATTTATTTCACAATAATCTTTTTCATATCAAAATAATCATTCATTTTTGAACCACTAAAAAAACATTTCTTTTAATATTAAAAAAAACAAAACCATTCAATTTAAATACTTTGTCCTCTGCCACTCATAAATCATTCATAAAAGTGTTAAGAATTCATTAAAAAAAAAGAATATACAAATTATATTTTTACAACTTTTTATAAAATAAAATTATTAAAATTTAAAAGAGATTTTATCATTATTTCTTTTGTTCTCAATTATTCTTCAATAAAATCAGCATAAATTTATTTCCTTTTTATGGCTTATTTATTTACAGATGTTATTTTTTGATTTTATTTGTACAAAAAACAAATTAATATTTAAAATCTTTTATGTTTAAGTAGGCGATAAATTTTTAATTAAAAATATATTTATTACTCATATGCATTTAATGATACGATTTTATTTAAATTTTAGCTACACGTTAAAAAATCGTTACCTATTTTTATTTAGTAATCGTTAAAATTTTAAATATTCCTAATAAATTGTTAATTTATTTAACAGAAAGGATCTTATTTTAAAAAAATATTTATTTATAATTATGCAATATTTTATTAAATTTAGTAAAATATAATTTTACTTTCCAAAAAAAATTTTTTTAATATTTTCAAATATGATAAAAATTTTATATTTTGATGAATGGCTGGCTGTAGGATTATATTTTTGAATGAAAAGCAATATTTTGATATTTCTACAAGTAAGAAGAAAGAATATTTATTAATTTTTTGGATACTAATCAGACTTTATAAAATATATATACTCGATTAAAATTATCCAAATAGCAAACAAGTAAAGATATTGAAAATGTAAGGAAAAGGAGGCAAATAAGTTAAACTTAAACATATTGAGTCTTTCTTATCAGACTTAGATAACTTCGAATAAGGAGAGTTTAGCAAGTTAAAATTAGAGTAGCATATGACTCCAGCAAATGTAGCAGCACTATGTGTCTCCATGGTTGCAGAAGTAGGATTTTAGTTTTTTTATTGGGATAGAATATGGTTTAAACTTGTTATTAAAATGCATATTCAATCGTAATGTAAAAAATAATCATGTTTGAAATATACTAATAGATTGAGGAAAATTTGGAAGATTAAATAGTTGGAGATTTTGGATGCGGTACAGGAATGTTATCTTGTGGTATGCTCTGTGTTGGTGCAGGGTATAAATTTATAGATTAAACATATTTCTTAAAATTCAACTTAATTATGAAGATGGAGATTTTAATTAAATAAGATAAATGATATCTTTTTAAGTTAAATTTTAAAACGTTTATTATAAGTTAGGCAAGTTATTGGCTTGGAATTAGACTCTAAGTATGCGTAAATTACTTTGGATACTTTGGAAGACAAATTCGAAGATCCTAGCATGTATGATATTATAAATATCAACGTTAAACATTGGTAACCTCCAACATTGAATGGAAAATTATTTGATACTGTTGTTATGAATCCTCCATTTGGAACAAAAGATGAAGGAATAGATGTCGTTTTTCTTGAAAAAGCATTTTGTAAATTTAATTTAAGAATTAAAAAAATATATTTCTAATTTAATAAAAGAAACATGCTCAGGAAATGTATATTCTATGCATAAATCATCAACAAGAAAAGTAAAATTTTTAAATAAAAGAAATAGGAATAGATTAAATTATAATAAATATACTTTAAAATAAAGTTCTTGTAAAAGAAAGCTGAATAGTGTGGTTATGAATTTACAGTTCTTTAAGAAATAAAGTTTCCTCTTCCAAAGAGATTTAATAAATATCACAAAAAAGGTAATATCATAAAACATTTTCTTTGTTTTTAATATCTTTCATTAAATTTTAATAGAAGTAGCATACACTGAGGTAGATTTTATATTATTTAAACCTAAGAAAATGATTCCTTAAATAAAATAATAACAAAATGAAGAGAAAAAAGTTAATATTTAAGAATGAAAATATAACTTTATAAAAACTTAAAATGTAATTAGTATTTTAAACTAAAAATAAAAGTCTTATTTTATTTTAAAATTATAAAAACTAGAGGTATTTTTATCTATCTATATTTATGTATAGAGTATTAATAAGTTCTAATTTTTTTAAACTAAAATTTAAATTAATTTAAATAGCAATACATTACTGTTGTTTAATTAGGTATAATAATAGAATTAAAGTTATGAATAATTATAAAGAAAGATGTTAAATAAAAAATTTTTAAATACTATGAACAAATTATAATAATAAAAATAATAATTAATTGAAATGATTCATAAGATAAATCAGGTGATTATTATAGAATTATGTATTTAACATATAAAAATGAACTATACAGAAGTACTAGTGTGAATATATTAACCTTAAGTTGAAACCAAATTTAAAGAAACTCTGAGTTTTAATTTTTTTAGTGTTTTGATAAAAATAATGAATGAAACAGTATAATCTAAAATTTTGAATTTTTCATTCATGGAGATAATGAAAACTGCCAAAAATTTGAAAAAATATTGAATATTGTATTTGAACTCTTTTTATACTAAATATTGATATATTATATTCAATTTAAGAATTTTATTAAATAATAATTTTAATTACTTTTTCATAAATATTTCATTTTAAACATAGTCTTGTTAATATTAATGCTATCCAGTTCACCCTATTTTAATACCTGGATTAGCAATATACACTTACTTTAAAAAAGATTCAGAAAAGAAATTATGGTAAGGGGTCTAATTAACTCAACATGACCAATTAAATTAATATTAATGATGGGAAACTAAATAGTAAGGCGAATCTATAAATCATAAAAGAAAATTTCTCAAATAAAATAAAACTCTTAATCTAAGGATCTATCTTTTAATAAGATAATGCTCCTGCCATAATGCAAAGTTATTAAAAGAGTATTTTAAGATATCTAACATCAATATTTTAGATTAACCCCCAAAAACTAAGGTTTAGTCTTTTAGGGATATCTTAAACTATTTTTATTTAATTTTTTTGAGCATTTCGATAATTAAATTAATTGCATAGTAAACAATTTTTAATTTAGTTAGATTTTACTCTTTGCTATGAATTAAAATAACATAATGAAGCAGTAACTGTAGTGAGCTCAAAAGAACAAAATTTGCTGATTTTTACTGCTGATTAATTTATTAAACAGACTTATTTGAATAATACTCAATTTTTGTTTATTTATCTATAAAATTTTATTTTATTTTAAATATTATTTTAGCTTATATATTTTCTGTTAAAGTCTTATATATCTATATTTTATTATATTATTTATTTTGAATATGTTGAAGCAAATGAATTAATTATTTTAACTTTTAAATTGAAGATTTTTAAATAAAAATTATTTGTAAATGAGTGAGTGAATCTATAATAAATTAGTTGATTAATTAAGATTTTCAAAAGTATATCTGTAAAATTTATTATTATGATTTTAAGTTACTGAAAAATTAATTATTAATTAGTAAAATAAATATACTATAAAAGGATAAATAAAATGGAGACATATTTAAGAGATAGTGAGAATAAAAGTAAACCTAATCCTCTCTCAAGTAATAAATATAATATGGATTATCTTTATGCAGGTCCTACTGGATTAAAGAGGGATTATGAATCTTTGTATAAAGCTTTAGAGTACTAAACAATTTAAAAATTAAGCAATATAGAGAATAACAATGAAAATTTGATCAGAGAGGCAAATTTTTATAGAGATGAAAATTTTAAATATCAATAGCAATTTGATAAAGTGTTAAACGATAACAAGGCTCTCTATTTAAGATGTAAAGAGTTGGAATCATATTTGTTTTAAACAAATCCTAACTTTTAGCACTAATATGGTTCAGTAATTCGTGAAAACGAAGATCTTAGAAGATAATTACAGTAAAATGGAACTTAATTTTCTGCTAATTTGAATGGATAAATAAATTCTGAAGGTGTTGGTATATAGTCATCAAATAGAATGCTTTAGCTTTAAAGAGAAATTGAAGATTTAAGAAGAGAAAATTATGATTTGAAAGTTAGATTGCAAGCTTAACTATAAGATAAAGGTGTACCATATTCAAGATCCTAAATTAACTCTCCAGCTAAATTGAGTTAATCTATATATACATCTCCTCCCAAACCAGTTATTTCACATTAAAATTATTGTGATAATGTTATTTCATCTAATGAATAGCACAATCGTGCTGTACTAGAAAGATGTAAATCAATAATTGCTTCACATAATTATTACTGAAATAAACTCAAATAAATATTATATATCGTTAAACTAAGTATGAATTTATATGAATTAATAACTATAAAAGCTGCTTAGAAATACTAAAATTATTGAAACTTTGAATTTAATTAAGCATTCATTCATTATTCATTATATTAAAATTATTTTTTATTATAATAACAATTTTTAATTTTACATAAATAATACTTAAATTAAAAACATAAACTTAATGTAAATTTTAGTTTAAATTTGATCATAAAAAAATTTTCTGAAGTGGAATCTTGATTGATTCATTAAATTTTAAAAAAAAGATAATAAACGACTTATTCTGTTAACCAAAATAAAGTTAAACTAAATAACTACTTAAAAAATAAAACAAAAATTATATTATTCAAGTAAAACTATTAATAACTTTTTAAATTTCTATCCTAAAACTACATAGGAATGTATCTACATAATTCATTAATAGCTCCTATTAATAGCTAAAGTTATTAATAAATGAATAAATTATGATAAACTTACTTAGTTTTAAATTTATTTTGAGTTTATTGATAAATTTTATTGAGTAAAGAATTAAAACATTTCAAGAAAAATTAAGCTTTATAAACAAATTAATTAGGTAGGTATGAATTTATTTACAATCAATCATTTTGTTATTTAATGAAAGTCTTTAAGTAAAGCAATTTTAGCTTTAATTGAACTAAAATAACAATCATCTAAGTCTTCTGCTACAGAAGAATCATTAGTTTTATTGTACTTTAGTATTTATTCTTTACGACGAGCTTAGACATCTAGCATTTGAGCTGCCATTAATACTTTTTCTACTTTTTCAGTACCTTGCAAGCGCTAAACTTACTAATCCCAATTTTTGTTAGGATCTTCTTTCTTTAAAACCTATTTAACTCTTTCTTCTTTCATATAATTTTTATAAAATGCCTTTTATTAACTTGCCTTTACATTAGTATCGTCTGATTATTGCTATAATTTTTATTCTTTAGCCTTTTCGTCCTCTTACTTTTTATGATCCCTGTTATATTTTTTAGCAAACTCAAAGTAATCCTTTCCTAATAATTAAAAATTTTAATATACATTAAAATAGACTATTTTAAAATACCTATCCTATATGCATTTGGTTCAGTTTATATTTCTTATTTTTATATTTATAATTAAATAAGATTTTTTGGTTAATTTAAGTTTGTTATTCTCTTTATAATTTCTTCATTTTTTTCTTCATCTTTTTTTGGAACATGATTTTATTTTACCATGCTTGCATACTACTTTTATCTGTCCATTCTAATTTTTTTATCTTCTGAGGCACTCTACCTTAATTGATTTTTCATTTCTTCCTCTAAAATTTCATGTATTCTACCTCTCCACATTGAAGAATTACTATGCAAGCTCATAGTTGATTTATATGCACTTTTTTTTAATGATAGTCTATCTACTTCTGATTATTTGAACTCTCTTTTTTAAAAATAATTTTATTATTAGAACCCTATTCATAAAGTATTTTTTTACTTATATCTTCTATAATGTTCCTCGAAGTCTTCCAAACGATGAGGTCTGTATAACTCTCTTAATTTAGTAAGCTTTTCTTGCTAAACTTCTATTTCTGCTTTCTGTTTATATGATTCTTCCATTATTTCGTAGAGGGGTTTCTTAGTTTTATAATTTTTATAAAATTGTTTAAATTCTTCTTAATTTTTTGTAATAAATTCCTGTCTAGTTTTTTAGTTCTCCTTTTACTACTACAAAGAATTTATTAACTCCTCATGCTTCTTTTTTTTTTCATTTAATTTTTCTAACTCTTACTTCTCTTCTTGTTTCTTTTTTTTTTCTTCTTCCTATAAAATAAAAAATTTTAAAATATTTCATACATTCTAATACTTTGCAAAGTAAGTAAGTAAGTCAATTAATTAATTACCTTCTTTTTCATTTCTTCCAACTAAGTTTTAGCATTTTCTTACTCTTTTTTAATTTTCTTTAGGAATTATTTTGCAGTTTGCGTTTTTTCAGATTGTAAAGCGAATTCTTCAGGATTAAATTCGTGAACACTCCTGTATAGAGCTCTAGTTGTAAGAGATTTATCTAACTAGCCATTTGGCTATCTTAAAGACTTAAGATAGTCAATGTGATTATCTAAATTGTCAATTTTATGTTCTAAAGAAAGCTTCTAGTTGCTTAATCTCCTTTTATAAAATGAACTCTCTAAAACATACAGTTCCGTTTTATTCAAAATTTGATTCTTTTAAAATCATAACAATATATATTTATAAAACTGTTGAAACCTTCATTGAAAGAATTTACCTTTTTTTAAATTTTAATGCCTCCTTCTTTTATTTTTTTTATAATTTTACTGTTAAGGTCATTGATTTTTTACTAAACTTCCTATTTCATATTTATTAAAATTAGCCTTTATCGATAATATAACAAGTATTTTTGGAATTTCTAAAAATAAAATGCTTGTCTTGCATAATTATAAATATCATCTAATAGGTTATATAAATTATTCTACTGGCATATTAGGATGATTCTGCTTAAGCTATTGAAATAAATTATGGAAGTAAATATTTGAATCCTAAGTTGCTCTCCAGTATACTCTTTATTCTATTAATCCCATTTACTATTTAACTTCCTATTTAGTTAAATATAATAAATGTAATCTTAAAAAGTGCGCCAAATAATGAGATATTTTAATTACATCATTTGCTTGTGTATTAAGAAGTTTTTTTGAATTTTATAACATTGTTTCTATAATTGCTTTTTTAACTTTGTTCTTTGTCAAGTCTTCTTCGCTCATTAGTTCGCCCTCTTCATTTAAGTTGATTTTTTCATCTTTATGAATCACTGATAAATTTAAAGAAGACTCATAAATTTAAGAGTTTCTCAGTTATAATTCTGAACTATTCATGTGAATTAATGTGAAAGTAAATAAGTATTGTTAAATCTATCTAAATATTATTTATAAATTAAGGCAGTTTTTATTTATTAAAAATTTAAGAGTCGTAATATTTACTTATGTAAATTAATAAATATAGAAATGAGTGAGTGATCCTTTGTTTAATTGATTTTAAATTCTTTATTAATATATTTTTGCATTTTATAAACCATAATCAATCAAATCTCTATTAATTACTCAATTTAAACTCAATGATAAAAATATTAACTCCTATTTATTTATTTTTACGTTTTATATTATTACTTTAAGTTTTATAAAAAAAGATTTTAAAAAAGTTATTTAAATAAATTTTTAAAAAGTATGATGAATTAATTAATAATTGAATGCGCTTTTCTAATTATTTAACAAGCAAAGTTTTTCATAAAAAAGATAAATTTTATTCAATAATTATATTAAATAAAATTTATAGTTATTTTTATATTTGCATATATGTAAAAATTATCTTTTAAGCTGCTTTTGTTATGGATAAAAAGGTATTTAATAAATAAGCAACAAAATAAAATAATAGATAATAAGTAATTATAATTTATCTAAGTGAACGCATAAGAACATAAATATTTAATAAGTTTATGAATAGTTAATTACTAATTGCTATAGAATTTGAATATTAGTTTAGAATTATAATTATTATGAATTAGTTATAGATAGATAGTTTTTATTCAATTAAGTTATTTATATCAATATATCATGGAGCAATTTAATCTTTACATTTTCAAATTTATTTTATTTAATAATATCTGATGTATTTATTATATTTAATTTATTTATTTAGGTTTTATTTATTTTATAACATTTACTAAACAACTAAACAATATTTTAGAAAAGTAAACTTCGTTTTAAATGAATATATTTGACTATCTGATTTATTCATCCATTCGTTTATTGATTGTTCATTAATAATAAATTAAAAACTTAGCTAAAAAATTAATCATTTCCTATGTTTGCTTTGAATACGACTTGATAACTAACTTCTATCTTCGTTATTATTCTAATGCTAGCCTTGTTTTTCATAATCCTCAGAGTTAATTTCATAAGAGTTAATTTGTGATCCATATAAAATACGTTTGTTCAAAATAGCTTCAATTAAAAAATGTAAATTACAAAATGATAGAATATTTTTTAGATTTTACTTATAGCTCTTTCAGCAGCTTCTTTTGAATTAAATTTCACCCTTCCAAAGTTATCTGATTTCTTTTGTTTAAAAAGTGAGATTTATACATTTATTTTTATTTATAATATAGAATTTCATTAGAAATTTTTAATTCTAAATTTATTATAAGCTTTGTATCTACTATAATGCTATCCTATTAACTATAGTATTAATTTTGTTGGATATCCTCTTTCAATTAATTAGGAAAATTTGTTATGTTAATGCTATGAAATGCATTCAAAAAAAAAGCAAATTTTTAATAGGAAGCGGAGTTAATGAACAAAACAAACTTAATTTATAAATTTTACATATGATTCAATGATGTTATCTTTCTCTTTTTTTAATAAATCTTTCAAAAATTCATTGTCTATTTGTTTTGGTAAATTATCTGCTTAAATATATCCGTATTTTGAAGCATTCTTTTTGATGCTAAGTCTTCTTCCTCCATTAGAGTTGGAAGAAGATTACCTATTTATGTTTTCTTCATTGTGCTTGTTTTCATAAGAGTCTTCTAAGCTATCATATTCTTATTCTATTCTGTTATCATGGTGCGAGTGTTAGTTTTATTAGTAAGTAATATTAGATCTATTATTGTTACCTGAAGAATTTGATGGTTAAATTATCTCCTCCTCAAAATATGCTTTTCCATTTTCATCGCGCTAAATTGTTATTTTCTTTTTTGGCTTAGCGACTACAGGAACTACTTCAGGATTCTTTTACCATTTTTATGAGCTATCTCTCACTGAACTTAACGATATTTTTTTAATTTACTTTTGCTTAGGAGGAAATTTTTACCATTTATCATTACTATCTTCATCATCACTCTATTTTTAATTGCGCTTTGGACTGATATCTCTTCTCTTTTATTAACTTAATAGAATTCTATCACTGGCTAATGTACAATCTTCATGTTACATTTTTTATATTTTCTGTTCATCAATTTCTTTATCTTTTTTGATTAAGTTAAGCTAGTTAGATAGAGTCTTAGGGATTAATTTCATAAATTTATTTTCAGCTAAAGCAGAACTCATTTTCTTTTAAAACGTATTGCTTTCCTATTTTGGTTAATTAATTAAATTGAAGATTTGTTTATTTAATAAGTAAAATACCTTTTAAATAATATCAATTATTTATTTATTTTACTACTAGATGCTTCGAATCCTGCTAAAAATTATTGATAGATAATAATTAGACAATAACTTAATAAATTTTTAAAATATTCTTTTTTTTTTTTATGTCTTTAAATTTTTTTTTTAATTTATTAAATAACTCATACCTTTTTTATGCATATATCCTAATTAATTAATAATGTTAAGTAAAGGGCTGTAGAGTTTTTTTTAAAAAAATGGTATTACCTATACTTATTTTTTAAAATATTTTATGTTAACTCTTATTTATTGTAATCATCCTATAAATTTTATATAGTAAGAAAAACAATAAATGAGAAATTTTTTTATTTTCACTCAAATCAAAAATTATTTTTTGGCATTAAATAGCTTTTATTTTAAATTTATATAAAGCATATCAAAAAAAATAAATATACCATGAGAATTTAAGTAATTTGTTGAATTATTTTAAAATAAAATAAAAAATAAATTTTGAGATTATTTTATACTATTTACCTTCCAAATAATAATAATGTTAATAAACTGTTAATTTTTTAATAAATTTATTATATTTACATTAAGAGTTAATTTATATAAATAGCAACATCTAAATAAAGCATGAATTAATAATAAATTGAATTAATAAAAATTTTTTCCTACATTTTTACCAACTTAAATAATTTTAAGAAAAAATAAACCATAAAATATGTTTTAAAAACCTAATGATTTAAAAATAAAGAGCTATTACCTTAAACTACCATAGATAATTATCAAAGTTAAAAATTAATCAAAGCAAAGCTGATATAAGTATATTAGAATTTTCAAAATGCTTAATCAGAACCAACAAAATATTCTCAAATAAAAAAAGTAATTCTACTTTTTTGACCTTATAAAAATTCTTGAACAAAATATATCTTGGTTTATTTATAATTTTTTTTGCTTTTGGTTTCTTAAAATATTTATGTCAGCAATTAAAATTAATATTTGCTATTTAATACATTATTTATTCTAATATGTATCTATACTAATCTCTATGAATAAAATTATTAATTTTAATGATATTTTTAATAATAATACTTTAAAAGTTTTTATATCAAAAAAATTAAGTCTTTTGCTATTTTTGCCTGGATATATAATTAATGATATTTAATTATTAATTAAGATTTTTGTTCAGAATTATGTTTTAATAATTAAATTAATAAATTCTTTTTAAATATTCTTATGAGTTAAAATATTGATATTGTAAACGAGTTAAAAAAATAAGAAAAATGCTTGATCAAATATCAAGATCAGTAGCATTTATATTTAAATGATCAATAAATTTCTTCAAAGAAAAATGACTTGATAAAAATTTTTATTTTTTCATAAAAAAATCTGACTCGAGTGATTGACTAATAGATTGAGTTAATTTCTACGGCTCTTTAGTTTTTGTAATATCAATAGAATAAAGTAGAAGTAAATAATTAAGATGAATAAGAGATTGATGAGTAGCATCAAATTGAAAGTTCAAACAGCTAATATTCTGAAGAATCAGATTCATTTTCTTCTGAAAGCGAAAATTATTTATAAAATTTCGATTAATAAATAGAGCGTGATATTAATTACCATAACCAATAAGAAAAGAAAGATCAAAAATTATTTATTACTTAATTAGAAAAAATTAAAGAATCATATGATTAATTAGTTTTAGATTTATTAGATGAAAAATCATTTTAGTCTGAGATAATTTCACCCTTCTTTATTAAGCAGATTTAAAACAAAGTATTTTTAAATGGATCTGCCACTAACTTAGAAGCTTTTTCAAGAAGTTTTTGCAACAAATGCGCTAGTTTAGCAAATAACACACTTAATTTAATAAATAATGAGTTGACTAAATAGAATATTTTCCTTGTATTTGATCACTTTAATTTGAATTTATAATAATAAGTAAAATGTAGCTGTAAAACAAAAGGATAAAGACAAACAATTTCATGCGAAAAAATTAACACATTTTTTTCAAACATATCTTCTTAAAAACTAGAAATTTTTGGTAACTTATCACAGAATACTGAAAAGAGAATAGAAATAGAACTGCAAAATTACTTGTAAAGCCTAATCATCTAATATGAAATTTATTCAATGATAAACTTTAAAAATTAAAATGAAAAGTTTATAAAATAAATAGACTTATACGTTGACAGATAATCTCCTATGGAGTAATTATTAAAATCATTACAAAAATTCTAATTTGAATAGATAAACCTAATTACAATAACTACTCCAATTAATATTAGCCTAAGGAGTATCATTAATTCAAATATGCTTATTTATCTCAAAAAAAATAATAAGCAATACAACAAGTTATAGAAATTTAATTTAGTTAACTAAAAATTTGCAGCTACTTTAAGCCTTCTTTGTTTTAATAAACTATTTAAAAATGATTTTTCCTTCTTCAGAGTTATGTATGACCTTCATGAGTTTGACTGATAGAATATAAATAAAATTTTAGTTTTCGTGTGTAAATATTTTAATTATATATTTTATTTGTATTTCATTAAAAATGATATTTTCATAAAAATATCGAATTAAATTTTAATTTTGGAAATAAAAAATTAATAAAAAAAATCCATTTTAGAATTTGTTTAAAGAATGATTTATTATTTTAACATAATTGAATCTTTATAAATAATATTTTTATTTGATTCTAAAAGATGAATAATTTTATTTAAATCAAATAAAATTTTAAAATTAGAAATAGATAATAAAAAGTATTAATTTAGAAAATAAATGATAAAATAAGAGCTTACAAAAAAAATGCTTTTTTAATTATTTTAATTTAGAATAACAATTATAAATAAATCAATCAATCTAATTAATTAAATTTATAGTAAAGAATGATTTATTATTTTAACATAATTAAATCTTTATAAATAATATTTTTATTTGATTCTAAAAGATATTAATTATTTTATTTATTTCTATCAAATAAAATTTTCAAATTAGAAATAGATAATAAAAAGTATTAATTTAGAAAATAAATGATAAAATAGGAGCTTACAAAAAAATGCTTTTTTAATTATTTTATTTTAGAATAACAATTATAAATAAATCAATCTAATTAATTAAATTTATAGAAATCATTTAGTATTTATGAATATTCTGTATTTCTATTAAGTTTTTTGATATTATCGATTATATTTTAATTTGTTTTTTTTGAGAGTTGGTGTATCTTTTTTTCAAATTTCCATGAATTTTCTTTTTTTGTTTAGTTCAAAAAATCAAAATCAAGCTAATTTATTGTAGATGGTCTAATTGAAAGGAACTTATACCTTTATTTTTAGAAATATTATTATATTTATTAGTTAAAAAATTTAATTTACATTGATATAAGCAAAGTAACTATGGTAGCTACAAATGAAAGTATAATGTTAATATTTGCCTTATTTTCTAAAATAAGAAATATTATCTAAATTATAAGCTATGGAAAATCTTCGAGTAAAAATCTTTGTATTGCATTATAAATTCTTCCGTTAAAAGCTATCCCTGCTATAGTCTTTTTAATTAAATAGTTTTGATGACAACTTTAATAAAGAGTTTTAAAATTAATTTACTCTCAATCTGAATAAACTGATTTTTCTTAAAAAAACAGGAAATACAACAACATTAGAAGGTGATATTAAATCTAGTGTATCTGAGACAGCGTGAAATTCAAGTAATGTTGAAATTTGATAAAATTTATCAATTTCAGAAGTTGGAATTAAAAATTTTTTTGACTTTTAGAAAAGCAGTAGGATATAATATATTAAATTTATCAGAGTATGTAATCCTACAAAAACTATTGATGCAATCATTAGTTTAGGTCTTTGGCATTAATAGCAACTAACAATGAAACCTATGTCTGTGAAGTAATTGTATCTTTTTAAATTTAAAAATAAAATCCAAAATTCAGTAAAAAGTATATAAAAAATTAAATACCTTGTAATCTAAGAGCTTGCTAGAGAAAAAATATAGAGATAGCTTCTATTCTGATTTATCACTTTTTTAATTTCACTTAATAAAATTCCTATTAAAGAAGTAGAAGGAGTTATTGAAGCCGCAGGGATTAAATGAGAAGTTGTGCTTAATATTTTAGAATACAAAGAATATTCCATCAAAAAACTGATTATTGCAAAGGCAAGATAAACATAGTAAGAGTGCCATGACAGACCTTTACCACATGAATCTATTAAATCTTACCTATAAGTGAAATATAAAGGACCGAATATGCAAATAAAATAATAAATAGGAATCATAAAGAGCATTAATTATTTTAAAAATATATTTTCTTTCGATAAAGAAAGCTTTGTATTTAGTAAAATAACAGATTCATCGAATTTGTAAAAAGTTGTGTCCTAATAAAATAAGTTTAAAAATTTGTAGAGTTTTCCATTTTTTCCTCTTTAGTACAAAATTTTTAACAACCTGGCCGAAATACTATTATTTGACAATGAATCACTAATTTATTTTTTATGAATTTTAAATATAAAAAATAGATAGATCATATTATTTGAATTAAACTTACATCGAATAGTTTATGGTGGTCTTATAGCTGTAAGGAGAATACATTTATATGAGATAGAGATATTTAAAAAATTAAATACTGTAATTTGATAGATTTAATTCTTGTGATGGAGCAAAATTCAAAAAGTCTAGCATAGTATATTCATTTATAAAATTCAGATTTCTGTTAAGCTCTACAATTTTATCAAATTTTTATGAGTTTTGGTCTAAATTTTCTTAAAAAGAAGAGCTGAATTATTCTTCTTCGTAAAGACTTTCTTTTTAAGAGGAGGAAGTTAATTCATTCATAATCTAATTTCTGTTTAAATTTAGGGAATAGCTAAGAATTATCCTTTTTGTTGGTCTATTGAAAAAAATATCCATTAGCTTATAGATAACAGAAATATTTATGCTTCCTGAATAAAAAAATTTATCGTCATTCAATTGTTAAATAAATACTGTTTCTATTTGATTTGATTCAAGTAGGTAAGAGTTTAAAATCAAACCTAAAAAGCTTTCATCATTTATTTTAGAGAAAATAAAAAACAAATAGCAATTTATATTATTAAAATATATTATTTTTTAATTAAATGCTTATTGAGAAAGAATTTTTTAAAGCTAATTTAAATCAGCTTTCAAAAGAATGTCAAATCGAACCAAATTCCACATAACCATCCCATAAGTGGAATAAGACATTTGCGAAGCATATTTCTCGTCTATTTCTGAAAGAGGTTAAAATGGAAAATTGTATTTGATTCTATCTAAAATCAAAGTTTTTTATTAATTTTATTCTAATCTATTCAAGTGATTTTTATTTGAAAAGTCTTCTTTTTCGTTCTATAATTTTAAATATTATTAGTAATAAGCGTGAGAAGGATTCAAAATTCTAGCATTAAATAATTAAAGAGGCATCATGGCAAAACTATAATCGTTTTTCAAGTAACTCTTAAAAATGTTATTCTAAAATGAATAATAATAAATATTTGTTTATTAATCCTTTTCCAAAATAACCTTTCTTATATTAGAAAAATTTTTCCATGGTAAAGTAAGTATTTATTCTTCAATACCTTCGTCTTTTAAAATCATCTGCTCTAATTTAATCATTTTTTCAGTAATTTTTCCAATAATATGAAAATTCTATTCAAAACAATCGATATTTGATATATTTAATAATTTCAAATTAATAAGGTTTTGCCAATTTATCATCTCTAATTCTTAAGCTTGTATCATTAATTAATTCATATTTAAAACTTCTAATCTTTTCCCTACATTTTAAATTAACTTTTATAGTTCGATTACTTAATCTCTTCTCTAAACTTCTAAGAATTTTTCTAAATTCATATTACTGATATCTAAAAATTTTAGCTTACTAGCCTACTGCCAGTTTGCTCCAATAACTAATTCAGTTAACTAAATTTGAGATAATTAAGATATTATAGCATTCATAAATAATAAAGCTTCTTTTGATTAAAATGTCTAGTTGCTTTAAGATGATTTAAATATTTTTAAAGCCCATTTAGCCTTAAAAATAGATAACTTCTATAATTTTGTAAAATCGAAATTAGATAGATTATTTTCAAGACAAATATTTGTTTGGCCAACATTTAGTTCTTACAAGTTCCAAGATATTTAGTTTAGCATATTTTTAAATATTTGCTTATTTTACAAGAAAAAGTTATTGTTTCTTGAAATATCAAGCTTTGAGAGTTGCTTAAAATTTGTAAAATCTACTTTATCAAATATTTCTTCAGTTATATTACAATTTCTCATGCATAAATTTATCAAACTACTTTTAAATGATTCTAGTATTTAAAAAAATTTAAAACCACTCTTTTTTGGATTAACATTTTTATTTTATTTACTGATTTTCATTTTTTTTAATTTTTTTTATTTATTTTATTTTTTCTATACTTTCTTTTTTTTTTTAATGCTTAAATCTTATGAACTATCCTCTCCACTTCTTTCTTCATCTTCCTCACTATTTTCTTCATCACTATTAATTTCCGAATCTTCATATTAGCTTTCATTCTCTTCATTTTCACTATCCTCTTCTTCTTCTTCTTCATCATCATCATCGTCTTCTTCTTATTCATCATGATCATCATCATCGTCTTCTTCTTCATCTTCATCAGTATTACTTTCTTCCTCTTCTTAATCACTGGCATACTAATTTTCACCTTAAAAAATTTCCTCTTGTTTTAATGAATCGAAGCTTTCTTCAGAGTTAAAAAAGCTTGCATAATTATCTAAATTATCTTTGTAAAGTGGATTATGATTTAAAATAAGAGTCTCTAGATTTTCTAAATTATTAATTTTAAGATTTTCTAACTATTACATTCTTAGAGAATTATTTTTTAGACACAAAAACTTAATAGATTTATTTTTTTAATCAAAAAAGGATTTATTTTTTTATATAAGATTTTGATTGTTAGAAATTGTTAAATTTGTAAGCTATTTAAATTCATTTATTTACAAAAAATCTAAATTTTATTTTAGAGAAAACAGTTTTAAGTTTTAAATTTATTTTGGTAAGGTTTATAAAGGTTTTTAAACCTAATTGTTAATAGAATCATGAATAATGAAAGTTCGAAGATTGACTAATTTAGAAAAATCAATGATTTAATTATCTTTCTTAGTTTAATTTTATTAGCTTTCTGTAATATTTAATATTTCTATACATTCAATAGTTGAAGATATTCTATCAATGAAAGCTTAAATTCGTTTGAACGAAAAGAAGAACGATCTTGTTACTTTTAAAATTTTTAATTGCGAAAATTATTTTTGATTTTAAGAGTCAAAAATTTTTACTAAACTTATACTACTCCTTCTTAAATCTAACACTTTTAATTAGTTGGATAATTAATTAATAATACTTTCCAGTTATGAATTATGTTTTTTTGCTTCTTTATCATTGAAATTTTACCAGCAAAATATTTCTTCAACATTTTATAGTTTACTAAATATTATTTTTTAATCATAATTAGTAAGCTATGAAGGAGATAAGGTGGTTAAATTGATTGATTTTACACACATGTCTAAGTATTTTAAATCTACATTTTCACAATTATATTGACTAAAGATATAATCAGAGTTAAGCTTTATGCTAATTCTATCAAATGATTTATAAACAATTTAATCTGTAAGTTCGTCTTACTTTTAAACAAACAATTATTTTTTATCATCTTCTTTAATAGCATCTTTTATTATCTGATTTTATATTTTTTGATAAATCTTTGCTGTTTTTTATTCATGGTCTAAAACCTCTTCTTCTTCTTCATTGCCTTCTTGATTATTTGTATCATTTTTTTAAGTATTGTTTTAATTACTCAATTCTATATTTTTTTTTTGATTAGCATTTTCATCTTTTTTTTATTTTTCACCATTATCATTTTCTTTAAGTAATTTTAATTTAAAATTAATAGTAATAATTTTGAAGTAATAAAATAATCATAAAAATTTCAATAAAACAAGAAAAAAATAATTAAAATTTAGAAAATATTTTTTAATTTAATTTAAAATATTTATTTTTCATTGCTTCATATTCGATAATTAGAGTATGAATATCTAATTAAAGTAAATCAATAATTTTATTTCGTTGAAGCAATATTTAAAATATTTTGCCTTATTAATAGGACAGTTCATTAAAATTTAAGAACTTATAAGAGCTTCCATAAAAATTGAAAATATTAATTTAAAGTAAATAAATTAAAATTACTCTATTAAAGCTATTTGATATTTACCATTTATAGCATATTTTGATAGTTTTAGAAAAATTTACTGGCTTTAAAACTTGTAAGATTTGTATATTTTGATGGATTAAATGCACCCAAGTAATGCTAAGGTATATTTATACGGTTAAAATTAAGTGTTTTGAGTTAATGAGCTATAGGTTCGCAAATATCAGTTACATAAAAGCTTTTATTATCATTTTTTATGTTAAAAATTACTGATGTTAATTCTATGAAATTAATTTGTTTGAATCTTTTCCAATCGATTGCATATAAGAATTTCTCACTACATTTGATACTTACTAATTTAATTTTTTCTAAGCTTGTATCATTTAGTGAATTAAATAATTCAAATAAGCTTTCCTCATCAAAATTACATCTTGAAAATATGATTTTTTATAATTACTTGAATTTACTCCAATCTACTCCTTTTAATAAATTATTCATAGGTATAAGTTATCCTACATCTCCAGAAATTTTAAATCTTTTTAAATACGGAGCACATTTATTCAATCCTTAGCTTAGCTGAGCTATTTCGGACTATAAAAACAGAGAAATATTTTCGAGAGTAGGAACAAATAAAATATCTAAATTTACAATAGTAAGAGTTGAGCCAACATACTTTTATACCAACAAATCTCTAAGCTTTAAATTTTTTAAATAATTATCTATGTTAGATAAAATCTTAAGACAATACATCCCAATTTTATTTCTTAAAGAGAGTACTCTTTCAACTTGATTAATATCTAGGATTTATTTTTAATTTTATTATTTTTACAAATTTTAATTTAAGGAATTTATTTTTAATTTCATGAATATTAAATAATTTTTCAACTAATTTTTTTTATCTAAATAATAAATATTTAAAAAATGAATTACTGAAATATATTAGGTTAATATCTATGTCTTTTAAAGATTTTCTTGAGTAAATAGTTAAATCAAAATTATGTCCTACCTCATTCTTATTATCGATTAAAAAATCATTATAATATTCAATCTATAAGTCCTCAATTTGATCATTTTCAATAGAATGTTTTATGCTTAGCCATTAAGTTTTTAAATCCAATGTTTCTAACTTTGCTTAATTGAATTTAAAATCATACCCTAAATTTGGGTTGTAGTATATTCCCTTTTATGAAATCTACAAAAATTTAATTAGAAATTAAAAAAATATAAATTATAAAATTAATTACAGGTTTTAAATTTTGTTAAACGAGTGATTAAAGGTTTTATGAGATATAATTTTGATCTATCATGATTAATGAGTAACTCTTAACTAAATTTGAGTTAAAGTATTTTAAAAAATAAATATCGTTTAATTATTAGTTATTTCTAGGGTATTTAGTGAGAGATGTATCAAATAAGAAGTTCAAGTCTAGCTGATTCAAAAAGTTTTAGACAAATCCTATCTTTTTAACTTTTCCAAGTTGCCAATTCATGAATAATTTAATTTCTTCTAAATTTTATGGATAAAGAGCAGTGTCATAAAAGAGAAGAACTTAAATTCTATCAAGATCTCTAAGTTTTTAAAAAAGCATAGAAAAGAGATTATCTTTAATCCTTCCTAATCTCATAAACTTAATAGACGTAATTATACTAGAATACTAGTCTATTATAGTAGTCAAGTAAATAAAGGATGGTATGTCTTCAAAATGAAATTTATTTATTATAAGTTCTATTCTTGTTTTTACTTTTTTTGGATTCTTCTTACTCGAAAAACGCTTCTCTATTACAAAGCTATCGAATTTCTTTTTCCTAAAAATGTCTTACTCTATACTAGAGACACTTTTATAAAATTTTATTTATTTAAGTTAATTTTTTTCTTCGTCATTTAAAGATTCTTCGTTTTTAATATCTAGAAACAGGTAATTATAAAAATCAGCTGTTCCTTCTTCTAATCTGGATAAATATTAATCCTCTTCAAAATCTTATAAAGTATTTTTAGACTTTTGGTCTTCCTAAAATTAAATTTTAAGTATTAAAATAGATTTATTAAATAAGAGATTTAATGTAATTAATTAATTTACTAATAAATAAAATTTGTAAAATAAAATAATAAATTTTAATTGTTTTAGCTCAATTTATATTAATGGATATATCAAAATTAAAAAACTATAAAAAATTAAAAATTCTTAAAGTGTTAACTATTACCTCATTAGTATTTTATAAAATAAGTTATCTATATTCACCAAGTAATTACTAATAATCTACTAATATGAGAGGATTGTAATTTTAGATAATTCTTACTGATTAAAAAGTATTTAACTCTAACAAATCTAAGACTATTTAATCAATCTATTCAATATATTAGATTTTTAAATAATCTTGTTAAAACATTATAAACATCGCTGATTCTCTGGTTATATTTTCTATCTAATCTATAATTTATTTATATAAATTTTAATTTTTAAAATGATAAATAAAATACCTGCTTTTTTGAAAATTCTACTAGAAAATACAGCTGGACTAGATCTCAAAAAGAATATATTTTCTAAATAATTTTTACAATCAAATATATACTATCTGCAGCTATTGATATCGAATATTGAATAAACAACTCTCAAAATCTTTATTCTTTAAAATACTTTTAATATCTTGAATACATTTATTGTCCTTATATTCTCGAATGTTACTTCTTCAATCAAATCAAGGAAATCACCATATTCTAAGATTAAATTTTTATCCTATTTTTAATTTTTCATGATAATTTTTATATTAAATTCAATTAATTTTTTTTAATTGATTGTAGAGTTTTTCATTTGACCTGATTATTATTATTTTGTTTAAGATAAATTATTTTACTGAGGTAATTGAATATTTTGCTCATCATTATGTTACTATTTTTATATAATATTAGTCTTACTACCACTTAACTTATTTCTCAATTATAAAGATTTTTCGTTATTTGTTAGTTAATCAGTTTCTTTTTCTTTGTTATTATCATATATTTTTTCATTCAACGCTACAGATTCTATTTGCTTTAATTTAATTTAACCAAGCTAACATTCTTCTAAGTATTCCTTTTCAGCTTTATCAGATATTAATTGGCTTTCTTAAATAAAATCATCTTAGTTATCATCTTTGTTGCTTTCAACGTCAGAAATATCTTCTTCGTATTCTTCATTACTATAAAAAATAAATATATTTTGATCAAATTAGAATACAAAAATTAGTATCTAAATATAATTTTAGTTACTTTTTATCATCTACACTAATAAAATTCTAAATTTCCCCTACATATTTTTCTTTTTCTTCAATTTTATTATCTATATTAGCTGAATTTTATACAAAAAATGAGCGTAGATTATCTTATTCGTCTTGGCATATTAAAATTGATCTTGAGGGTATCTAATTATGAAATTTCTTTTGTTTATAATCGTTTTTCATTTAAAGGAGCTTGCTTTTAATGAATTATTCATTTATTCGAGAATTTAATCTTTGTAGAGTTGCTTACTTTTTTAGTATTTGACCATCAGGTTTTTAATTTGAGTTAGAATTCATTTTTTTTAAATTTAAAAAACGCAATTAATTAATTTAATTCCAAAAAATGTTGTTGAATTTTTTAATTATTAAATTGTAAATTTATAGAAAAAAGATATTTCTTATTATTTTTAAAAATAGAATTACATGAAAAAATTAAGCATTTAACTATGAATTAATTAATTAAAATGCTAAATATATTTATTTAATAAATTGTGAATTTTTTATTAAAAAAAATATTATTTAAAAAATATTTGAAAATTAGATTTTTGCTAAATTAGTTTTATATTTAATTATATTTAATAAAATTAAAATTTTTTAATATAAATATCTTTAAAGAAAATAAATAGTTTGAAGCAAAAATGATGATTCAAACCATATTAATTAATTGAGTATGTTTTATCTGATAATAAACGAAAAAATATAAACAAAATATGAGATTAAAAACTTTTAAATTTATGGAACATTAAAAAAAATATTTTTTTATTTTTAAAATATTATAATTAATATTAGAGTTTAATGAATAAAAAAAAATTAGATGAATAGAAAACTCTAAAAACTTTGTATATTTTTTATGGTCATCTAAAATTTAAATTCAATCTTACATTTTAATTAATTTATAAAAATTAAAATGGAAAAAATGTAAACTAAATATGAAATTAAAAATTTTTAAATTTATGATAGAAAAATATTATATTTTAACTTCAAAAAATATGATTAAAATGACCATTTAATCAATAAAAAATAAATAAAGAGAGAAAAAAAAGATTAATTTATAATTTATGGTTATTTAATGTTTAAATATAATTAATCTTACTATTTAAATAATTTATTAAAAATGCATTTAATGAATGAGTGAAGTACTTTTAAATTTACTATCATCATTTAAATCAATACAGTAGTTGTTAATTTTAAGTTTTTTTATTTATATTGAATAATAATAAATTAATTAATTAATTAATTTATAATTAGTGTTGAAATAGAACTATTATTTATCATTTTATAATTCAGTATTTTTAATTTACAAGGTATGAAAAGTGCTGTAGAAGTAAGTGCCTCCGAGAGCTACGTATCTTTACCTAAAATTGAAACCAAGAATTAAATACTCTAAAGAAATATCTTTTAAAATCGTATAAGTACAATTAGGGAAAGCCAAGATAATATCTAAAAATTGGAATAGATGTCTCAAGAGTTTATTAGAGATGCGGAAAAATATGATTAACCTTTTAGCTTTATTTAATTGCCTACCTACTTTCAAATAATGAAAAGTTATAATTTCATTAATTACAAGGATGAAGCAAAATCCAATGATAATTAAAATTCTTTCCAAAACGGATCATCACACTAAAATTAATAATCAATCCTAGCTCATCATTACAGCTAAACGACTACTCATAAAAAAAGTGTATTAAAGTAAAATAGCGTTTTTGACTAGTAATCATCTGGAAATGCTACAAAGCAATAAGAAAGCTTCACTGAATCGCTTAACAAAGAGAAAAAAATACTTCGTTCGCAATCATAACAGAATTATCAGTAGTAAAAATTTAAGAAAATTAAAGTTTAAAAATAAATCATGAATCAAAGTAGTATTGAAGAAGAAATGTTTATCAAAGAAAACTGGAATGAATAATAAAAATACGAGCTATAAACAGGAGAAACGTTAAATTTCCTTTTTAAGAACCTATCAGAAAATTTGTAAAATTTAGTAAAGTATAAGTCAGAGAAGTATTGCATTAAAGTGATAGAAAAAAATGTAAATTATAATAAAAAACTAAAAAAATTAATAGATATTGAAAATACTTCTTTCAAAGAATATAGTGCAGCCTTACTGCTTTAGAGATATTTGAGAATACATTATAAACATCTACATCTTATTTAAAATAAATAGAATACTAATTAAAGTCAAATAAATACTATTCCATAATAAAACAACAATCAGCAAACAAATAATATTGCAGATTCAGTACGCGAATAGCAGCTTCCTAGTATATCTAATAACCATACAATCATATCTAAAGAAGAATCTAAAATAGCACAGGGAGATAGTAAATCAAAAGATAAATAGATAGCTTAATCTAGTATAATCCATGATAAATAGTTTTTAGATAATATTTTGGATTTAAATACAAGGCTAGAAGAATGGATAATGATGATGCAGAAAGTACAGATAGATCAATTTTCCAATTAATTAGTTGACATTACAGAGCAAGTTTTTGGTAAACAATTTTTTTTAAAACTATTATCATTTTATGACATAAAAATAAAGAGAAGGAGCTTACATACAAGAATCAGCTAATAAATCATCAAAAAAAACAGAGTTACCTTGAATTGAAAGAGATGATAAAAAGTAAATATTCCTTAAATCTAAGAATAATGAAAAGCAATCTGAGTTAACAAATAAAAGCATGTGAGGAAAAAAATGGTGATATAAAATTTGTTCACAAGTAATGTATAAATAAAGGTGATTGTATTGATAAAGTAATAGGCTGCATTGAAAAATTAGATTTATATTGATTCTTAGTTTGCTTAAATGAATGAATGATATGCTATCCTAAACCATTCAAATTTTCAAAATACAACAATAAACTTTTCTAAATTTTTGTTTCCAATTTTGGTTATTTATTAGAATTTTGATTAATTTTTGTATTCACATATTTTAATTTGTTTTTGTTCAACTTTTTTCACTATTCAAAAATTTTAGTTAAATGATTTTGTTTATTGATAATATTTTAGGTTAAATTTTAATAGATCCATTTTTATTCTAATTGATTTTGATTTTTCCTCTGAAATCTGACAATATATAATTAATTTAGTAACAAAAACAGCTCTCAATTTTTTATTTAAATACTCAAAAATACAGAAATAAATTTAAATATTAAGTAATATGGTTTAAATAATTTGGCACTATTTAAAAGTAATAAGTATTTTTTTTTTACAATTTCAAAAATACTAGCAATTAGTTTTTTAAAATAACTTTAAAATTTTACTTTTTAATTGGCAAAGAGATAATTGAAACAAAAAAATAATTATAAGGTTTTATATTTTTTTTTACAAAAAAGGGTTGTCATCAATTTTATTTCACTTTGAACTTTTCAAATATTTTAATTAATTAATTTTGTTTATTGAAAATACTGAATTAAAACTTAATAGATCAATTTTTGTGGAAATTAGTTTTGATTTTTCCTCTGAAATCAGACTATATATATTTCAGTAACCAAAGAAAGTTTTTAATTTTTTATTTAAATACTCAAAAATACATAAATAAATTTAAATATTAAGAAATATGGTTTAATACTTTGGCAAAAAGTAATTAAAATAAAGTTTTTTTTTATTATACAATGTAAGGTTGCCATCAATTTTATTTCACTTTGAACTTTTGAAGTATTTAAATTAATTTTGTTTATTGAAAATATTCTGAGTTAAAACTTAATAGATCCATTTTTGTGGAAATTAGTTTTGATTTTTCCTCTGAAATCAGACAATATATAATTCAGTAACCAAAAAAGCTCTTAAATTTTTATTTAAACACTCAAAAGTACATTGATAAATTTACACATTGAGAAGTAGAGTTTAAATACTTAATTTTTATTAAAAATAAATATTAAGTTTTTTTATTTTTGATTTAAATAAATCTAAAAATTAAAATTTTAATTTTTAAAATGTTTTATATGTTTTATTAAAGTAAATTGTATGTCTAAAAATAATGGTATTAATTATGAAGATTTAAATTTGATTAAAATCAAAGAAGCGTATATAAAGTCTGAAATATCAAAATAGCATTATTAATTATTAAATTTTAAACGAAAGTGATATGAATGAAATATATTTATTCTTGTGACATATTTTTTAACTTTTCCGATCAAATGTAAAGTGGATAGTTAGTTTCTTATTATCTGCAATTGAGATTTTAATAAAAGATTATTTTTTTTTGAAATAATGTAAATGATAAATTGATGTTTCTTAATTAATAAAAATCATTATTTATATTTCATATAGTTAATCATATATATATCTAATATGCTTAAGCAGAAGGTGATAAAACTTATTCAACTTTTTATATTGTTACATTCATAATGTAAATAAGTTTAATCTTATTAATCCTAATATTAAATTTAGATAAATTAAAATATTGAAAAATGTGGTTTTAATACTTGAGTGTTATTAAAAATAAATATTAAGCTTTTTAATTTTTCATTTGTTTAATAGTAACCAAAAATTTATAAAAATTTTTATCTATCAATTATGGAATAAATTAACTATGATGAAAAAGTTTAACTAAGATCAAAGAAGCATAGAAAAAAATCAGCAATAATTAAAATATTATTATTAATTGTTACAATTTAAACTAAAATTATATAATATATTTAAGTATGTTGTTTATTTATTTAAATATGAAATAATATTTATTTGAGAATAAATGTATTTATTCTAAAAAGATTAAATATTATTTATGTAAGTGAAAATTGATTGTACATAATTAATAAAAATAATTTTTTATATATCTTATAGTAAATCATATATTTGAATATTTTTATCTAACATACTTAGAGAGATAATTATAAATTTATCCTAAAAAACTTTTAATTTTATTACAGTCATAAAGTAAATAAGATTAAACTGATTAATCTTGATGTTGAATTTTTATTTAAATGTAGATAAATTTAAATAAAGAAAAATTGGATTTTAATTCTTTTGAGTTACTAAAAATAAATATTAAGCTATTTTATTTTTTCATAAAAATATCCAAAAAAATATATTAATATTTAAAGTGTTTTATTAAAATAAATTCTCAATAAATAATGGTATAAATTATGATGATATAAATTTAACTAAGATCAAAGAATCTTAAGAAGAATCTGAAATTTTAAAATAGTACTATTACTTATGACATATTAAACGAAGTTGATATAATATAGCTATGAACATTGTATATTTAAATATGAAAGGACATTCATTTGAGGAGAAATTTATTTATTCTTATTGTCTATTTTTTAACAATTTCAATCTAATGTGTAGGGGATAGTTTCTTATAATCTTTAGCTGACGTTATTATAAAAGATAATATTTTTTGAAATAATGTAAAAGATAAATTGATGTTTAATAAATCGTATAAATAATTGTTTATCTTTCTTATAGTTAGTCATATTTTTGAATATTTATATAAAACACGCTTATACTTATGATTATAATTAATTTATTCCAGATAACTTCTAATTTTGCTTCTGTCGTAATATAAATAGGGTTAATGCATAAATGACATAAAGCTCAAAAAAGATATAAACAAACAAAGTAAAAAATGGCCTTTCTTTTAATATTACTAATTTTAATTCCTTTTATGAGTTAAAAATACTTTCATTTTAATCAAAAATCTTAAATGAAACAATGTAATTATAAAAGAAAAACGAATGTATCAATCAAGAATTTTCATTTAAGTAAAAGCGATGAAAACAGAATTAATTAATCATATTACTCATCATGTAAAAAAAAATTCTTTTATTGTAGCCACAGATTGAAATTAATTAATATATATTGATTGTATCTATTATTTGGTTATATTGTTTGCTCAGTACAAAAGCCAAAAATCTATGTTCCAACAATAACATATTTAAATTAAAAAATATAGATAAATTAAGTATAAAGTTCATTAAAAAAGTCATAACTATTTCTAATAAATAACATATAGCAAAGTAAGAAATGGCATCAAAGAAAAGGGGAAGCTTTGTCCGCGCTCCTGGTGAGGATTTAGTTGAATATGAGCAATAAATAGAAAGCGTTAAATATAATATGAATCGTAGAGGGTCAACAAGAGAAGAAACTTAAAATGAAATCAACAAATTAAAGCAATCATTTAGCTCTCACAGAACTGCGACTTCATTAAATACTATATTTGCATTAACTAATTCTATGGTTGGTTCAGTTTGTTTGCTCATTCCAATCGTAAATATTACTTTAATTCAAATGAAAAAATCCATTTTGTTAAAAATAACACAATTTTAGTTAAAATTCTACAAACATTCACTTGTTCTTAATGAAATTTTTGTTTATTTTTACATAAAATTTTAAAAAAAGTGAATTAATTAATTTATAAATAATGTAATTAAAATTATAAAAAGACTTTTGCATAGACTGGTATAATAATGAGTATTTTAATCATGTTTTTAATTGGTCTGATTAATATGAAGACAAGTTAATTGTATTTGGCTCATTTGAGAGAAGGAGAAGTTGATTTATCAGATGTAAGTATTTTAATTAAGAATTTATTAATTCTATTTTTTTATTTCTTTGAAACTATCAATATTACATGCATCCAAACATTCTTTCTTTGTTTGTTTATTTATTTGACAATATTGAAAAAATTTACTTTTTGCAACATTTAATTATGTTTAATATCAATTAATATGAAATCTTGTTTAAAATTTTCTCTAAATTCAATTAAATATTAATTTAAATTATTTGAAAAAAAGTTGATCATGAGAACTCTTGGTAAAAAATATGCTATTTTGTTTAACTTCTCGAGCTCTTTACTGATGTTTTTAGTAGGAACTATCTATTTCATATTAATTAATAATACTGCTTATCCTATGTTATGTTTTATTTTAACCAAAGCTAATGCAAATCCTGATTCCTACGTTTCTCAAGATCATATGAACGATGAAATGGTATTCAGTAAATTTTCTATTTAATGGTTGAGTGTTATAATTATTGTTTGTGTATTCCCTCTCTTCCTAATTAAAAATATGAAATTTATCATGAAGCTTGCTCATGGAGGTAAATGTTTATTTTCAAATTTCAAATTTTCTTTTAATTTTTTATGAAGTTGCTATTTTTTTTGCATTTAAATTCAAGTAAAAATTAAAATGAAATGTTTTTGTGAATTTTTTAGTATATTAATTATTTTTAAATTATCTAGGTTTCTTTGCTATTGGAATGTATGTCATTTTCATTTTATATGCATTTATAGATAATGCTGCTAATGGAAATTTAGCAGAACATGCCTCAGATGTTAAATTTTTCACTGGTGACATTGCTGCTGTTGGAGGTAATTTTGCTCTTGCTTTCATGGTTCATAATGCCATAGCCTAAATTATGAGTTAAAATGCTCGTCCTGAAAAGAATAATAGGGATATGTCTATTGGCTATCTCTTAGCTGCAACTATTTATGCTATTATTGGTATTTTTGGAACTTATGGAATTGTTGGTAGATCTCACCCTGATAATGCTTCAACAATTACCTAATACTTTGATAGTGATAGTGTTCCACCATTTATTATTAATCTTTTCTTCTCAGGTCACTTAATTACTGCTTATCCTTTATTCTGCTACATCTCTAAAACATAATTCTTTAACCTTATAATGCCCACTTCTGTACCTTCACCTCTAGCTGTTATGGTATATAACTTTTTCTTTGGTGGATGCTGCTTTTTGATGGTTTTGCTTAATATAAGCCCCGGTATAGTCATTGGTATAACTGGTGCTGTTGTTGGATTTGCTATTGTTTACTTGCTCCCTATTTTGATTCATATGAAATGCATAATTAAAAACTCACAAGCCAATAAAAATAGCTAAAATGAATAATTACTTATTAACAACGATTATTCAACTACATCTTCTGTGAATACATTTTCTTGTGGAAATCATAATATTACTGAAAGAAACATCTATGTTAGAGGAGCATTTTATTTAACAATTGTTGGTATTGGTATCTATTTAGCAATAATTCAGCTTATTCCAATTTTCTAAAGCTTTTGAAAAAAAGGAATAACAAACATAACGAATTTATTTATATTAAAATAAGTAAAATTTAATTTAATTAACAAATAAATAAATAATAAATAAATAAACTGTAAATTCATAAAATTCTAGATTTATTTTAAATATTAAAAATAAAACTTCAAAATTAAAAAAATTATCTAAGTAAATATAAACCAAAAAAATGTTTTTATATATCATTTATGTGGGTAGATATAAAATATTTAAATTAAATATTTTTACATCATCAATCTATTTTTAAATTTAAAAAAAAAAAATTGAATTAAATGTTAGAATACTCACAAAAATAAAAAAATAAGTTTAAAATGAATTTATATTTTCCAATATATTATTTAAATAAGACATTATTATATTATTTTTAATTATTTTAAGTATCAAAAAAATTACCTAAACTAGAATATCTCAAAATATTGCTCTCAGTTATTTTATCCAGTAGTATTTTTATTACACTTTAAAAAGTAAACCAATAAAAATTTAATTTAACTTAATATCAAAATACTAGTAAGGTTTTTCTGTAGTAATATTATAGAAAAAAATGAGATCCAAATTTATTTATTATTATTTTTTTATAAAAAATTAATTAATTTATAAAAAACTAAATAAGTTCGAAAATTCGAGAACCAAGTAGAGATTAGTTGATTAATTTATATTTAATATTAGCACTTATTTATGCATAAAATAAAATAAATCTTCTTTTATTATTTGTAAAATGTAAAAATACAATGAATGAATTTAAAATAAATGCTAACTAATATATGAAAATTAATTTATAAACTGAAAATATAAATAATATGATATACATTTTATATTGGATTAAACAATCATTTTTAATACTTACTGACTAACTAATAATATTTATGATTCATTATTTTTATAATTTGCTGGTATTAGTGCTTTCCAAATTATTATTTATATTATTATCTGTTTAAACTGAATCAGCTTTTTAAACAGGAACTAGTTCAAATTCTTCATCATTCATGTTTTACAATAAATCATCAAGCTAACTGTGCTTTTTGTAGGCTTATTATGAAATTTTTTCTAACTTTTTAACCAACTATTCGTCTTTAATAGTAGGATCATAAGTTCCAGTTTTATACATCATATATTCCTTTATTAAATGAGAATCCTCTATATTTTGATATTAATCAACTTCAAATTTTCTTAAAGTCATAGTATAGAACGAGTACTTAAACATGAAGAAACCCCTAGTTTGCATTTTTAAAATAAAATTTACTATTTATTGTAACTATTAAATTAATCATTAATTACCATATTGGGAGAGCAGTTAAAACACTACCCCAAACAAACCAGTAAGCTGCGTTTTATGCTTTTCCTATTTGTAATAAAGAAATTTCAGATTTATTAATGAACATTTTATTGATATTAAATTATTTATATATAAATTAATCTTTGTTACTTGTTTTAATATAGTTGTGAATACCGAATATAGATCCTAAAGCTAATCCCCATTTAATTGAGGTGATAGTGAAGGGAAAACGGAATACATATTTTGCTTTCAGATATTCAAATTTCTCAGGATTATCATTTGGGTCATAATTATTATACAAATCACCTTCAGGAAATTTAGTAACTGTTTCAACTTTTTAGCGGCTATCACTCATTGTCTTATTATTTTATGTATGTTATTGCTAATAAATAAATTATATATATTTTTTTTTGATGCTATCTTTCTAAAATTATTTTTAACTTTTTAGTTTGCACTGTTAGTTTTAACAAATAGAGATTAAATTCTAAATAAATATTAAGGATTAATTAATTATGCTGTTAACCAAAGATATATAAATAATTTAATATCTATTTGACGCATTTCTAGAATTCTTGTAGAAATTACTTAAACAAACAATTTTCCATAACTTTTAATTAGTTAATAAACAAACCTTTATTATTATCAATCTTCAAATCTAAAATTCTCTTTAAAATATAAGCATAAATAACATTGATAAAAACTAATAATTAGAAATATCTTTGGTTGTGTTTTACAATAACTCCTACTTTATACTATTCATCAAATAGTAATTTTAAAGTATTTCATTAATTCTAATTATAATAATTAAAGTAATTTTATTCATTTATAAATAATTAAATGTTCTTTATTTATTATAATATCTCTCATTTAAAATAAATTTCGCTCTACAAAAGATTTGTTTGCTATTAATATTTCTTTAACACATTTAACTACTTTTTCCATTTAGCTTATTTTATTTAAAATTTTGAAAAAAGTAAAACTCTAATATATTATAAAAATACAGTAACACTAAACAAAATTTTAATTATAATATGCTAGTTTTATTATAAAATTAGTTTTAATTTATATACATTTTATTGCTTTTAATTATTTTTTCAATTTTAAAAATGAGATTTTTTATTTTTATTTGACAATCAATATGAACCTAAGCTACTTGCCTTTATTTATTCATTATGTGGAATTCTAATTTATTATAAATTTCTTTCTTTTAATATCAATTTTAAGAATTATTTTAAATTACTTTTAAAGCAGCAGCCTCTTTTCTTAATTCTTTCACAACAGCAGCTAAGGCTTCAGGATTTATTCCATTTTCGCACAAACTGATAAGCACAGAAAGCTATTATCTATCTAAACCGCAATTTAATATTTAATTTATATCATATAAGACTATATTATTATTAAGTTAATTTTTATTTCAACTAATGAAAAAAAAATATCTGTAATTGAAAATACTTTCTAGAGTTTCTTTAGCTTCCTCTATATCAGCATTATTTTAGCTTATTGCGCTTGGATTATAAGAATAATTCATTTATCTTTAATTTACTAAAAACTAATTTTAAAAATTTGATTTCAAATGTATAAATTGAATTAGTATTATTGCTATTATTTTTTTTATTAAATTAATGCATCCTATTTAAATTTTTTGAAAGCAAAAAATAAAAACACACAGTATAGTTTATTAAGATAAATTTTGCGCTTAAAATCAGACAGAACCCATAAACTAAAACATAATAAAAAGTAAGTTGATATAAGATTTAATAAATACATATTTATAAATTCAATATTGTAAAATTATATATAATTTAAAATAAAACAAAATTCAGTTTAATGATGAAAAACAGCACGTCAGTATGACTTATGATTAAAAACAATTGTTCCTTCTGACCTTTTATTTTTTCATTTATTTATTTATTTTAAAAAGGAAGCACTTTATTTATTTAACAATTATTATTTTAAATTAAAATTATTTTAAAAATCATAAATTAACTAATTAAAATTAAAATTTTAATATTTTTATTCATTAAATATTTATAATTATCATAATTTTAATTTAATATTATCATATAAGAAGCATATAAAAATTTAAATCTACAAAAAAAATTTGAGTTTTTTGTTAGTATTTTCAAAAAAATAATTTATAGATTAATGCTGATTAATATTTAAAATAAAAATAATTAAATTTTGTTTTTAAGTATTTTATAAAGAAAAATAAGTTAATTTTATATTTTTTAAGATCCTTCTTTCATTTATTGTATGATTATATAAATTCTTTTTCAGTAAATGAAGAATCAAAGAAAGAATTATTATCATCAAACTATAAAAAGTCACCTTCAATATCCATATTAACTTTTTTAATTGCCCATGGAGCTACTTTAATTAAACAGAAGGAAACTAAGAATGCTTGTAATGCTGCTTTAAAGAAATAATGGAAGTAAATATTATTGAATTTTAAGAATATTGTCATTCCTACTGGAATAGCACAAACAATCGCTGTAACTATGATTCTTGCTATCTTTTGTTTTATATATAAAAAATATAAATATCAATAAAGTTTTTTAAGGTTTTTTTTACCTTTTTGGTAATAGAGAGATTCTTAAAATTTTCATTCCATCTTTCTGGTTTGTAAGATCCTTTGGTGAATAAAGTTGTAATTATAACGCCAAAACAAACAGCTAAAGTAACCGAATCCATCATACATTTGTCTGCTAAGAAAGTGAAATTATCTGGATTGAATTTTGCAACACAATATGTCTTTGACTTAATATTATTTGCATATTTTTCTCTATCTTCTAGCTTTATAGACTTATTGACAACATTATAAATAACTATATTTATTGTAATTAAAATCGCATAGAGTAATAGGCTGCTTATAGCATATTTATAGAAATGACTCATGTTTGTAAATCCTTTATGAGCAGCAGTTAATAAAACGTTCTCTAATTATTTTTCTAATACTAATCTGTAGAGAATAATGCAAATTGTTCCATAAGTCCATCCAAGTATAACTTGACTGAAACTATGAGCTCCTAAGATAACGCGACTAAATCCAATCAAAAAGATCCAAATGAGATATAAAACAAATGCTAAGCTATTTCCAAGAAATTTATCTTCCTAAACTTACTGATTGAGGATGGTGTCGCTTTAAGGATTTTACCTTTTTAAATATTTTTCATAATTAGTTAAATGTAAAAAAAATACATTTTGAGAAAGAAAAGACTTATATATTTTAAATCTCTTTTACATCATAATAACTGCTACCAAAAAACAAATAAGTTTAAACATAATATTTTACTTGTCGATAATAACTACTTCAACTAACTCTACATGGCCTGAGCTTCTCTTTCCAGAAACAAAATTGATAGAATTAGTAAAATCAAAGAATTTTCTGTTTAGAAAAGAGTCAATAAGTATAAAATACATAACTGAGGTAACCATTGCATGGCCAGATGGTTTACCAAATTCAGTATCGCATCCTATTCCTTATAAATCAGGGTAGACAAAGTAAGGGCGTGGTTCATGATAGATCAATTTTAGCAAGGAAAGAATATAAGAAGAAAAAAGTGTATAAATAAGAACTTTTAATGCTTATATTTTATTTGGGAACAAGAAAAAGCCACCTGCTATAAATATTCCTACTATATGAGCATATCCAAATTAAGTAATTATTCTAAAAACCATAAATCTTGGTGCAGAAATATTTTAAACTCCACCTTAAAGGTATTTAGCTACATGATGGTTAGCTTCGAATAAAGTGTGTGCAATTATAGCATCTATAACTATCCATACTGCACAAATAACTAAAATGATATATTCTGCTTTGAATTATAAACCCATGCTATTAACTACTTGCTTAATATATTAATTCAACTTTTATTTATTTGCTTATCTATAAATCAAATTAAACAAAATTTGTTCAATAATTTAAAGTGAGATCTATTTTTATTATATCAATTAAATATCTTGCATATTAAAGTGCGAAAATATGTAAATAATAGATAAATGTTAACTAACTTATCAATTTTTAAAAATCAAATTATCTATTTCAATTCCGTCAGATATTTTAATCATAGACTTCTATCAAATAAAATTAAAGATATTCACTCATCTATCGAATTTAATAATTCATTCATTCATGATTCTTTTTTTATTAGAAAACCCAAATTTATTCTTTTAAATCAAATTGCATTTTATTTATCTTGTTTGCTTGATTAGAAGTTACTTATTTTATCATATAATTAAATGCTTATCTATTTTTGAGGGTTCATATATTTTCTTATAATTTTTGATAATAGTTTATCCAAAACAATTTTTTTCTAGATTGTATTTTTTTCAAATCAAACATAATTCAAACAAAATTAATGCAATTTCACCTTCATCTTTTATTTATTTTTCAATTAAAATATATGAATCTACTAAGGAATTAAATAGAGAAAATAATTTTAAAATATATATTATTATATTTAATACACTAAATCCTTTAACGATACCATAAACTATCTTTTTTAATTACTCTATTATAAATTATTTTTTATTGATTATTACAATTTTCTAGCAATAAGCAATCTAGTTAAATAAAACTTTGTTAATTTATATATTTTTTATATTTACCATTTAATCTTATTTATTTAGCGATAAAATATCATTTATATTTGACAAAAATAAAAAATTTTAAAAGTTTTAAAAATAAAAAAATAAAAATAATTTTGTAAATGAGAATTATTTATTACTAAATACAGATAATATAATTTTATATTTTTAGATATTAAAATAAAAATTAGATTTATGTCTATCTAGTATTTAGCAAAATATTAATTTCAAAAGCAAAATAAAGTAATACCAATTAAAACCAATAATATAAAAATGAATATTAAACGAAATTTATAAATAAAATCTAATTATAATTAAAGATTCAAAAAATTTGCACTCTTTAATGATAAAATGTGTCCATTGATAAGATATAAACTCCTCTTAGTAGCATATGGTATCCAAAAAGTCTAGGATTATTAATAAATTAATTTCCAGAAGCTATTGCTTACTACTCATATTTTGAAAAGATTTTATATCTGATAATATCTCCTGTTAAGCGAATTACAAACAAAGGTAGAAAATCTTTAGCTATTCTAGATCCTAATTCTTCTAATGGTAGTTTATCGTAAATACCACAAAAAAGGTAATAAGGCAAAAATGAGAAGGGAGATAAAAACATCTTTTTGTTAGATGAATAGCCTTTTGTTTTAAAATGGTTATTTAGCTTAGCATGAAAAATTGATCCTAGATTAGTTGCTAAAAATCCATAAATAAAGTTCTTTAAAATGGTGCTAGAATTTTGAGATTCTTAAAGCTATTCTTACAAAACTTTAAGCTACTCATGTTAATCTAGTTTTTCAAGCAATTTTTCTTTAGAAAATTCTACATTTTTAAGTTTATCATTTGTTTATTACTCATATTTTTTAAGACTTTCATAGTGCTTTCCTTCTCCAAATATTTGTTTACTTATAAAATCTATTCCTCCATATCCTAAACCTCCAATAATAAATCTATAAAATGAGACAGATTAATTTAGCTTGACTTTCTGTTAACTCATAGAAGCAGGAGGTTTTTAAAATTAAGGATGACTATTTGGATTCATTTAAATATTACTTTCAAATATAGGGTATCTAAAAGATAATTGATTTTAAAATCTTTAAAGTTGCAGAGATAGTATTAATACCTATTAAAACTGTAAGAAATTCTTAGACTATTCTTTATCAATCTTTTATTTTAATAGAACAAAGTCTGAATTTATATTTAATAAATAATCAGATATCTAAATAAACCAAGAATCTATATTTCATTTATAATATGATTAAAATAAAAAGCTTAAGTTTTTAAAAAACATTTCATTTATTTTAATTTCAAATTTAAAAAGGCTTAGAAATATTCGGCCATTTTATAAATTATTAAAGAAAATTAATATTTAACTGATCAAGACTAAGATTGATATGTTAATCTATAATTAAATAACAATAAAATTTTATTTTAACTGTTCAAAATACTGGATAAAATTAATATTTATTAGTATTCTGTTCTTTCCATTATAATTTATAAGAAATAAAATTAAAAATACTAATAATAACCTTATTTAATCCAATAATAAGAACTCAAAAATATATAGATACATGTTTGAATTTAATCTAAAATTATACTGTAAATCAAAAAATCACAGAAACAATTTTTTCTTTGCAATTTTACATTAAAGTTAAACTGTGCTATTATTTTAGAATTTAATAATTTAGCATAAATTTAATATAAAAAGCAAGAGAATTTATTATTTCAGTATCTATTATTTAATATTTTATCAGAATTATTTTTTGTGTTTTTTTTTAGATTAAAATCATTAGTAGTCAATTAATTGAAAATAAGCTATTTCAATATATATTTCAAATTACAATATATATCATTAATTGATTCCAAAATTATTATTATCAATCAGTTTGAATTAGGTAAGAGTTTTAGCAAATCACCATCGATTTCTAGTTTTGTTATCTTAAATGCAAAAGGTTGTAATCTAATAAGAAATAATCCTACGAACAAATATTTCAAGTTACTTCTGAAAAGGAAATATAGATATTAATTATCAATTTTATAAAGGGAGAATAAAATATAAGGAATAGCAACTAAGACCAAAGTTATAATTACTCTTATAATCTGATTTAAATAAATAATTTTTTAATTCAATAAAAAATTTTTAAAAATTATTTACTTTTTTAGAAAGCTTTAGATTTTTGTAGCTTTAGTTCCATAATTCTGGTTAGTATGTTCCCTTTAGAGAAATGCAGCTAACATACACTCCATAAATTAAAGAAAGTACAGCACAGTCTAAAATACATTCTCCAGCTAAAAATGTATGGGCATCAAAAGAGTCTTAACAATATGAGTGACTCATAAAGTTAGCTTTGTATTCATTTTTTTAGTTTTAAGTAAGCTAATTATCAGCTATATAATAAAAGATCATTGCCAAAGCAATCGAAATAATATAAATGACTGTGATAAAAAATAAATATTTAAGTTTTTATTTGTCATTATTAAATTTTTTTTCAATAACTACTTAGAGGCTGTTCTCAATAAATATTTCCAATTTTAATCTATAAAATAAAATATATAATAAACTATAAGCCCATCCAAGTAAAACTTAGTTAAAAGAGTGTACACCTAAAATAACTCTTGCAAATCCTACAAGGAAAATTAAAATCAGATATATTGGAAAGTATATAAAGCTGTTTAGAAATCTTTCTTAATATACAATTTTCTTGCTTCCTAAACTCTGGCCTTACAATTGTGGAGAATTATTGCTAATTTATAATGATAATTTATCTTAATATATTCTTGACGATAAAAATTAATTAAAAGTAAAAATTTGTAATAATTATATTTTTGTTTGGTCGATAATAAGAAATATTTACGAATCTTGTGGTATCATCTCAATATCAACAACTTTAGTTTCTTTATATATTTATTAATCATCTATTTAGGCATTAGTAGGGTTGATTATTTTTTTATTAACAAACGAATCAAACATCAAATAAAATAAAACAGATGTTATGAAAGCATGGCCTGATGGTTTACCAAATTCAGGATCACATCCTATACCCTGCAAATCAGGGTAAACAAAATAGGGACGTGGATCTTTATACCATAACTTGAGAAGACATATTAAATAGACTGTAATCATAGTTCCTATTAAGATTTTAAGAGCCTAAATCTTGTTTGCAAAAAATATAAATCCGAATAAAACAAAGATAGCGATTAGCTCTTCCTGTCCTAGATAAGAAATAATTGTAAATATTTTATATTTTGGAAGAGAAGGATCAGAATCTCCATTTTGCATCGAATAAGCAAATGAGTAATTCCACTTAAAAAATTATTCACCATAAATAGCATCTAATATAATCCAAACTATACTGCAGATCGCAAGGGCATATTATAATACTTTAAATTTCATTGACTATTATTGGTTTTCAAAAAAATCAGGATTCTAAAATTAAATGAATTTGTTTTGTTGATTATTAAATTAATTGTTTAAACTTTTACCCATTTTTAAAGTAAATTATTAAATTAATTTGCCCAAGAGTTAATAAAATTTTATATTAACGTAAATACAAGTTATAAGTTATGAGTCAGAAAATGTTATTAAAAAAGATACTTTTTAATTTTTTAAAAATTAAGTGTAATAGAATAAAGAATCCAAAATAAAGTATTAAAAATAATGTTTATCAATTATTAAATTAATATTTTAAACTTTTAACCATTTTTAAATGAAACATTATATTAATCTGAATATTCAATTATTCTGTAAATTTGTAAATGAAATTTTATGTTGACTTACATATTAATTAATTAGTTATAAGTTATGAGTTAGAAAATGCTAACTAGATACGTTTGAAAGATATTTTAAATTAAATGTAATAGAATAAAGCAAAGCATACAAACGTAGTAGTTAAATTATTCTATAACTAACTTCGAACTTCGTTTTAAATTTGCTTAGATAATGATGTTATATTAATAAAAGAGATTTAAAGATTAAATATATTCAAAATAAATATTCTTTTAAAATAAAGAGTTATAAATTATTTTTGATTTCAGGATTTTTTAATTTTGAATGAAATAATTCGTTAGTATGTTTTACTTTGAGATATTTTTTTTAGAATTTATAAATTTCTTAAATTCAACAGAAGTATTTTAATTATAATATTAATTATAGAAATAGAATAATATTTATTAAAACCTTTTAATCATTAAAGATATATACACTCAGAATATTCATAACTAATTAATAATTATTATATACATTTTTAATATTTATATTTTATATTATGAATATTTCAATTTTTTTCTTTAATTCCTTGAAAAGAAACTAAGGAAAAATGCAGCAAATCATATTTTGGTAGGGTTTTCAGATAATCTCCATCAATCTCAAGATGCAAAATATTAAATAAATAAGGTTACAATTTGATTATAAATAAAGGTATAAAGAAGTTTTTTAAGTTGTCTCTAAAGAATAAATCAAGATATAAGTTTCCAATTTAATAGTATCTAAAGCAATAATAAGGAATTCCAAAAAGAAGTAATGTTAATATTATTCTAAAAACCTAAATACATTTATTTATTTTTAATTTTTTGTTAATTGCATAAACTGAATTTATTTCATAAATTTAAAATAAGCTTACTTTTTTAAAAAATCTGAGAGGTTTGTATGATTAAGTCCAGAGTTCAGGCTTGTATCTTCCTTAAGTCAATAGTGCATTAATAATCAGACTGTAAGAGAATGTTATACAAGATAAATCCAATAGGCATCCATTAGTTAAAAATCTATATCCTTCAAAAGATTTCGTGCAATTAGGATTCTTTAATAAGTTTTATTTGTACTTATTTCTGTCATAATCAGATATTGAGGCATTTATAAAATAGTATGATAAAATTCCTATTAAAAGTAAAGTTATGTAGATTAAGCTTATTTTCAAAAAGTAAATTATCAATTCTTATTTTTTAAAAAAAATTTTATATGTGACATCATTCAGAATATTATCTAAAATTATTTCAAGTTTCCATCTGTAGAGTATAAGAAATATTGTAGCGTAAACCCAAGCAATAATAACTTAACCAAAGGAATGAGCACCTAGCATTATTCTGCTAAATCCTATTAAAAAGACAACTATCAAATAAATAGGCAGATATATAAAACTATTTATAAATCTTTCTTTTCCTATATCATTATTCTGTTACTCATTGCCTACAATTAGAGTGCAATTTCCATCGTTAATAGTTTATCTAAAATTTTATAAATGAATTTAAAAAAAAATATTTTTTACTATAAAATTAATTTAAATTTACTTAATGTTTTTTTCTTCATCAATAATTTGTTATGAATTTTAAGGATTATTACTATTTAGTTTTTATTGATAGAGTTTAGGTAAATTCATGATTTCTTATGATTTTTCTGATTGTTTAGAAACAATAAAAAATTTTCTGTTAATAAGTGAATCAAAAACTAGATAGTAAAAAACTGTAGATCCTAATGTGTGTCCTGAAGGCTTAGCAAATTCTTGTTCGCAGCCAATACTTATCAAATCAGTATAAATAAAGTAAGGACGAGGTTCATGATACCATATTTTTAATAAGCTCATAATAAAACTAGACATGTATAAAGTTATTAAAAATTTTAAAGATTAAATTTTATTAGGGAAAAATATATATCCAAGTAGAGGAATTAACAGCGTGATTTCTCCTTCACCAATAAAAGACATTATATTAAAAAATACATATTTTGGAAGCTAAGGATTAGATTATCCTTGTTGAAGAGAATAAGTAAAAGTGTAATTCCATCTAAATAGATCATCTTTGAGTATTGCATCAATAATAATCCAAATTAAGCAGAGAGAAAATAAAATAATCCCAAAAAGCTTTTCTTTATTCATCAATAGTTTATTTTAAATATTTATATTATTTAAAATCTCCAAAAAGAAATAAAAACTTCATAATTTATAAAAATAAATTTATTTTGCATAATATAGAATATAACAAAAAAAAACCACGTGTAGGCACTATTATAAAGTCTATACATAAATAATTGCTAATTAGCAAATTACTGATTAAGTTGACTGTTTAATTTTGATAATTTAAAATTTAAAAGTCAAATTTAGGATTCCCATTTATGAAACACGTTTTTAAGAAGTAAAGAATGTTTAATAAAACTTAATTTTTTAACCTAATTATTTAATTTCATAGTAAAAACATCTAAGTAAGTAATTTAAAGTAATAAATATTAATTGAAATTAAATATTTTTAATTTGATGTAAATTTAACTTTATAAAAACAGTTTTAATCTAAAACTAAATTAAAAATACAAATAAATTAGAAAAATTTTTCCAGAAAAAATTGACTTTTGTTGATTTAAATTATTTTTTGTTAAAAATTTAATAATATTTTGAAAAATTCACTCAATTTTTTAGTTTAATTAATTTTTTGCTGAAACATAGTTTTTAATAAAAAGTAGATTTTTGCTACACTATTAATTAAGCAACACAATTTAATAAATTATCGATACATATTTATTTATTACTAATTTTTGTAAAAATTCAATGAACTAGCATGAAGTTAAATAAAATTGAGAAAAAATATTACTAGAATTTAGTTTTTATTTATCTGAAAATTTAACTTATTTCAGAGCACAAAAAGATTGTTTGTTTAATATTTTATATTTTAAATTATTTTGAATATTGGTATAATTTACAGAATATAAAATACTAAGATTATACATTTTTAATAGTATATTCTAATAAACTTGAAATGGGTAAGGTAAATTGAGTGAGCCATCAACTTTCATAAATAAAACGGAAGACTTTTCCAGTTTCTTTTTCATTTGTTACATCGGGAATTGCATAAGAGATATAATTGAATATGTTTCTTAGCTTTTGAGGCTCTAAATTGAAATGATTAGCCCAAAACTCAACATTATACTAGTTTTTATTGTATTATTTTATAAGATTTAAATATTTATAATTTTTATTAAAATTTTTACTTTCTTAGGATTTTAATTGTTTAAGAATAAAATTTTTGTCATTTCAGTGAGTAAAATTCTTTTTTCTTCAGGATGATCTGAATAGGTAACTTAACCAACAAATTGAGGAATAAGCTTTCTTTCTTCTCTTTCTGGTAATTAATTCATTACCTCAGATAAAATATTAAGCTTCTATATCAAATTAACATTTTTTTCTTTGGGGTCTCTAGCTCTTACTGGTTCATCACCACCAACAATTTTTTTATATTCTTCGTTTGCTTTAAATTAAAAAAACAGATATTTTTATCTTATTTTTCTGATAATCATTAAAACTTACATTATTCAATAAGTGATTTAATATCAGCTCTTCTGTATTCTTGTAGTATGTGATCAAATTAATTTTCGTTAGTGTTTGAGTTGTCAGGAATTAACAAACTCTATTAATTAATTCAAAATAAAATATAATTTATTCTAATTAATGAAATAAATTTTTTTTACTTCACTAAATTCATATGAATTTCCAACTAAAGTTTCCCATTTCTCAATCCAAGCAGCTTCAAGTTTTTTATTTTACTTGACAAATTCAGGAATTTCTATTAAATTTTGATAAAAAATTTGAATAAATATTTAAATATCAATCTTAGAATTTACATAATTTCTTTTGTTCTTGAATTGCTTTTTCCTTGAGAAGCTCACAGAAATGAGCAAAATCTTAATTTATTTTTTTCAATTCTTACAAATCTTTTTTCAATTCTTTCTCTTCTTCTGTTAATTTTTCTTCAGGTTTCAATTCAATGTTTTCCAAAACTAAATGAACATTAGCAAATCCAGCTTCTCTTTTCTATTTTTATTATTTTTTAAATAATTTGTTGGAAATTAAAGCAATGATGATTAATTAATTACAATATAAATATGTTCAGCCCATTTTTAAGCAAATTAACCACATTTTCTATAAACAAAATCTCTCATCTCGTACTCATCAACTTTGATTTATTCAAGAGCTAATTAATAAAAATACAATTAAAGCATTCAACATATTTTATATGAAAATATCTTACGATGCAAAGGCTTTGGTAATTCATCATGCTTAGGATACTTTTCAGTAACCTTAATGACTGAAGAATCGTTCTTTAAAATATATAAAAGATTGATTAAAATATTTAAACTTTGTACTTAAATTTTACACTATCAAGTCTAGGTCTTTTAGCTAAAATTTTATCACGTTCAATTTTTTCCATTGTCTCAAGTTCTGCTTCAAAAAGTTCTGGACATACTTCAAATAACAACTTTTTAAATAATTTATTTATTTATTTAATATATAAAAGCAATATAAATAGCTATCTATGAAGTATTAATTTGATCATATCAAAATTTGTGTTTATTATAATTAAATTACTTCTCTTTTGACAGGAATATTATGATCAACATCATAATGTATTTTTTCAATAGCTTTCATTGTTTCAGGGTGTAAATTAAAACCTTAAAGATTTCTAGACTAGAATTCATAATAAGCGATTTGATTGAGTACTAATTGTTTTTTCATTCCTGTAATTAAAATATAATCAGGTTCTAATTCTTCAATCTTTGTATTAACTTGCTCTAATTCCTATTTTGTAACTTTTATTTGCTCTAGTTCACTATTAATTTTTGAGAGTGCAATCATTAATTCTTCTTTTAAATCTTCTTCATCTTTGTCTGATGTTATCTTATAAATTGTTTAAGCATTTTCATTCTTTAGTTCAAGCTATTTTTTCATCATCTCCTTAGCATATTACTCAACTGAATCAAATTATTCGGCAGTTTTAATACCTTCTAATTTTTTAGTTTCCTCTAATAACTACTTCTATTCTTCACTATAACCCTTTGAATTGATAATTCCCAATTCTTTTTGCTTATTCAAATAATCTAATTATTGCTCAATTAATTTCTTTTTCATTTTTTTCTTGTATTCAATCAAAAGTAATCTTTATTTCTTTCTCTCATTTTCCATATCTTAAAATTGTTGCTGAATTTCAATGTGTTAATACTTTCTCTATTTATCTAAGTTCTATCCACTTCTCATGAACACATTAAAGTTAGTTTATAAGAATTTGTGCCATGCTCTTTGCATGCCTCTTTTAATCGACATTTTATGTTCTATTTTATAATCTTTTCCTGATAAAAATATTAATAAAAATAGTATCTCAAAAAATTTGGATTATTTCCAAAAGATCTTTCTAAATAATACTAATAATCAAATATTCATTCATATATTAACAAATATCTTTTTATTAGTATCATCTACTTTTTTTATTTGAAATTAAAATAAAAACTAAAATATTTTTCTTTTTTAAAATTGATGAAATAATTTTTAATTTATATTAAAACAGAATATTATTATATAAACAAATCCAAGGAGAATATGCAAATACTCTTAAAGAAGAAGAATATTAATAGAGGTGATTCTTAAAATTATTTGAAATATAAAGTATTGTTTATATTAATAAAATTAATAATTAGAAACAAAAATAATTTTTGATCTTTCTTTATTGATTAAAAAATATATTTTGTGCTAATTTATTATGAATAAGCATTCTATTAAATTATGAATATAACTAATTATAGTTTCTTCTTCTATTAATTTTTAAAAATTTAATTCAAATTAAAATAAAAAACTTGAAATGAGGTTAAAATTTAATTTAATTCAACAAATATTTTTTTAATTAGTAAATAAATTTATTTGGAAAATATTTTCATTTTAGAATATATGATATTTAAATGTCAACTAATCTTTATGTATTTATTTATAAATTAAAATGAATACACCATTTTGCTTGTTACTATTTCAATCTAATTTATTTATTTTAACAACTTAAATTTTAGATACTATTTAGATTTTTTTTCATAATTTTTATACATTTTAAAATCTTATTTTTGTATATCTGGTATCTTAATATAATTTTTACTATGATAAAAAAAGTAAGAACTCATTCATATCAGATATTTCTAAAGATATTTATCCAATATTTATGTTATAAAATTAAAAAGCACTATCTATACTTTAAACACAATTAAATAATTACAACTCATTTGTGCTTATAATACTTATTTAATTAATAAGATTTTAAAATCAGAAACTACTTAAAATATAGATAAAAATTTTGGCTTTATAAAAAAATAATTCTTCTCTAAAACTAAAAAAATGTATTGAAGAATGCAATTTTTGTGATATGTATATTTCATATTTAATTGTTTTATTTATTAGTTTTTATTTTAAAATTAAAAATATAAAGAAGAATATGATCAATTAATTTCATTTTTTAAAATTAACAGTAGAAACAAAGGAAAATATGTAAAAATGTATAACCATAAATATTGAGTTTGATAAATAAAATATTTTTATTATTATTAGCTAAATGATGAAGAGCACAGCTAATTTAATGAAACTATTCTAATTTATCATCAATCTTTTATTTTAAAAATAATTATTAATATGTTGAAATATCAAATTAAACTAATAAATAATTGATATTTGCTAATCATCTATCTCACACATTTTTATATAAATGAATCAGACAGGTTTTGGGTTTTAAAGTTCTCAACAACTTAATTTATGAATGGTGCATTTTTGTCATCATCGGATTTGATTTAGATGTTAGATTTATTTTAGACACATATATTTTTAAAGATAATTAATGAAGTTAGCTAATTACCTATGATTTATGGCATTTGAGGAAGATTGAGCATTTTTTTTCTTCTAAATTTTACATTAGTTTCCCATGAATTTAATCTCTAATTATTAATAAAAATACAAATTAATTAATCAATTTTTTTCTTTGATTATTTATTTTGAAATAGGTGTTAGAGGGGTGAAGTTATTTTGAACAATTTAATGTTCAAATCTTGGATATCCTCTTTTTCTATTGCAAACTCAAAAAGGGATAATGATATAGTATAAAATTATCCAGAGTGTAATTTGCTTTAGTGTATTATTTTGTTTAAAAAGTTTATGTTTGTTTGTTTACCTTAACTTTAAAAATCCAGAATCGTCTTATAGGCAACCAAAAAGTATTCAATAGGGTCTCGTCAACCAAAGAAGATAATATCTTTTTTTAGAAAATAAAATTAATAAATTCAGTATGACAAAGAAATCATTATAAATGATTGATTGATAAATAGAAAAATGTAAGCGCAGGCCAGTGATTTAAACATCATGAATGTCGTTTAATTCATAAACTGCTATTTACTTCAATTTCTGCAGAAATCTTCACGAATATTTGCTGAAATCCAATTATCCATGCTTTTGGCTGCATTTTAAATCAATTAAAAAAAATAAAATAAAGGTTCTTACATGCAAAGATTTTAACTTTTTTAGAAATGAAAAAAAATTTCCAAACCCCAGCAAAAGATGCTCTCAGGAGGGGTGGGAGGGGGTGGGTATTAGAATGAAAGCACATTTTGCTGGGGATAAGGAATAGATTTTTTCATTTCTTCATTATAGTTTTATTAAATGCATATCTTAGGTTCAAAGTATTGAGAAGACTCTGCTGAAGGAGTGTGTTCTTAGAAGCCATCAAAGACAAATCAAGAATGAAGTGAAATCTAAGGCGTTGGAATAAAGTGAGCCTCCTTGTGTTCTTAGAATTGTATAACTTTGCTATTGATAAGAAGACCTCATCTCTCTTAAGTCTCAGGTGTTTACTTTTTGGGTAAAAACCCTCTTCGACAGAAAGATGAAATCCCCCGTTAGTTAAAACTGATACTTTCTATCAGAGTCAGGAGGACTTTCCCCAAGGTTTTGAGTTATCGACAAAAGTCGAAGCTCTCCTCTGCAAAGAGGAGAACTTTTTTTGTTTGCCTCGAAAACAATTCTTTATTCCAACGCCTTAGATTTAATTAATTATATAAAACACAAATAAAATTCGCAGTTTTTAATGTTAAAATATAGTACTTTTGACTTTTATTTAAATTTATCTGAAAATTTAAAAAACCCACCACAATTTAGTTTGTTTTTGATTTATTTAATTATTTTAAATATTAAAAATAAAATATCACTCTTTCAATAAGTTAAGAGAGATAATAAAATTTAACCAACTAAACCAAATTCTACTTGAAGTGAAGAAAAGATAATTATTTTAAACTAATTTTAGAAATACATTTTTTTCTTCTGGAAAATAACTATTAATTTATCTTTCTTTTAATTTTCACCTAGTTAGTTTCGCTCCTTTTAATTGCTATTGATTCAATCTACTAAATTTTTTGTTTTATAATGTTTTAAATTAAAAGATAATTGATTGATTTATTTTTTTAAAATAAACTTAAAAAATAAATTCTATTTTTTGAGCTGAAAAGTATTTAATTAAAAAAATTATTATTTTTGTTTCATTTATTTTATTTGGTTAAATAATGAGAATAAATTCAATCTTAAAATTAAAATTTTATTTTTTTTATTAAAAAAATAAGTATTATTAACTTATAAATAAACAATTCTTAATGGATAAAATACATAAACTTATAAATTAATTAGGAACAATACTCTTTTATTTTTAAATTTTATTGATTATTTAAGCATTTTTAATAATCAAATAGATATTCCACTGAAAGCTGATTTTGATCTTTGATAAAATTCTCCTACTGAATATTATTAAAATCTTGACATTCTTAGTCCAGCATATGATTTTAGTTACCATATTTCATTTATTTTATTTGGTTAAATAAAGAGAATAAATTCAATCTTAAAATTGAAATTTAATTTTTTTTTTTTATTAAAAAAATAAGTATTATTAACTTATAAATAAACAATTCTTAATGGATAAAATACATAAACTTATAAATTAATTAGGAACAATACTCTATTATTTTTAAATTTTATTGATTATTTAAGCATTTTATTAATCAAATAGATATTCCACTGAAAGCTGATTTTGAGCTTTGATAAAATTCTCCTACTGAATATGATTAAAATCTTGACATTCTTAGTCCAGCTGATGTCATGTAGTTACCGTTAGAATCTGTACCCATCCAGGATATATATACCTTTACAAAAAAATATCAATTTTAAACACAAATTGTTAAATGTAAGCCAAAAAGTGTTAAGATATAATAGATTTTTATTAAATTATCATAAATGATTGAATACCTTAGGATCACAAGAACCGTCTGTTGAATTATTTGTACAGTCTGTAATATAGTTATTAGATTCGCTATAAGTGGTTTAATTACCTTTAGAATCAAGTGTACTTACAGTGAGTTATTTGCAAACAGTCTAAAATATTTTCAAAAATAATTATATTTTACTAATAGTCAAAAGCTAAAATAAAAAAGTTTCATAAAAATAAATTTTACTGGACTTGATCCATTCCAGCAACCATTATCCCAATCTATTCCAGTTATTTTACCATTTGTAATTTAAATAACAGCTGAAAATATAGGGAATACATAGGGTGTAGTTGTTGAACCAGCAGTTGGTGTATCTTATCTAATATATGTCTATATTATATTTACATTTCCAATATTATAAACCAAAATGAATGATTATTTTAAAATCTAAATAATTAATTACAAGTGCATCACTTTAAATTGAATTTTAAAAAGATTAAACAACTAGCTAGAATCCATTAGCTGTTTATGCTTAAGTACTAAAGTTAGCTAAGCTTTTTATTGTATTATAAGCTTTTACAAATTTATAAATAAATTACTATCAATCACTAAATTTTATGTTAAATTTATTTACTTCCTTTAAGATTTAAACCAGCATATTAATCGACTGTCACTTAAAATGGAATTTTTTTGCCTAAACCTTTGATTTATACGCAAATAATAGCAGTATCTCCCTTTATTTAAAAGATAATCAATCAATTAATCATTTGTTATTTTAAACAAGCAAATATGTCATTTTAATTATAATTAAATTACTCTATTATAAGAGTTAGTGTCAGTAGCTCCTCCACATATAAGGCTAGTATCATTTGATGCTGCTAAAACTTAAATCGCTATAATAGCTAATGTTAATATTAAAGTCTTTTAAGAAATCATTCTGAAAACTAATTTATAATTATTATTTTTTGAAGTAAGCTAATTATTTATTAATTTATCAATAATATTATGATGCTCTAATTTTTTTTGAAAAGCTACTACTATTCTATTTTTAATAACTAAAGAATGAAAAATCAACCAATATTAAAGTTAAATTAGTAAATATATTTATCAATAAAATAGATTGGTTCTATCAATAAACTATCAAATATTTTATCTAATTTATCTATATTCAAAACCCATTAAATACTATTTTACTTATTTTAAATCTTCATAAAAAAAATTTCTAATATTCTTAACTTTAATTAGAATGAAAATGATAAATTACTTAATTAAAAATAAAATTTTAATTTTTAATTCTTATATTGATTGTTAAATATAATTAAGAATTATTTTTTTAATAAAATCTTTCAAAGAATTAAATTTAAAAAATTAAAATAATTCTGTGATGGGTATTGATTTTTCTTTTTGATTTGGAATTAATAAAAAATTGTTTATAATCAATGATATTTATTTATCTTTTGTAATTCTAATAAATCTAAAATTTCAAAAAAATATAAGCTTTAATAATAATTTAGAATAATATAAAAGTAAAATAAATATATTTAAAATTATTTTGTTTATTTATATTTTATTATTTATTTCAGTAATTTATAATTTATTGAAATATATTAAAAAAGAGTTAATAAAATAAATATTTCAAATAAAGAATAGTTTTTATTTGTTTTAATTAAATAATGAAAATTATTGAATAAAAATGATATATATTTTTATCATTCAAATTTGTTTAAAAATTCAAATTGACTTGTCATAGCATTAAAATAATTTTAAATATTTAATAATAATTAAAATAATTGAAAAATATAATGAAATTTAAACATGGTGTTCATGCTATTTTTTTTCCTACTTTTTATATTTATAAATTAAATTATGATTATGTTTAACATAATATTTAATGTGAATAAATTCAAATATTAATTTCAAAATATTTTTTTTAATTTTAAAATTTTTATAGAATAAAATTTGTATTTTTGCATTTAATATATTTCTACTTATTTTATAGATGGCTATTAGATTATCACTTATAAAAAATAACTATAATTGCTTTAAAAACAGGTTGCTAAAATTATATGTATAAATAGATAGAACTAGCTAATTTTTTAAAGAGTTGACTATTAACATTTTAAATATATTTTAAGTATAAACCAAATATTATAATATCATTTTGGCTAACCATTTATAGTTACTACTAATGTTCTAGAGTGTTTTCCATCTCTATGCTCATTTAAATATATTCCTTACCATGCTTTTTAATTAATTAAATATATTTATGGAATAAATACTTTTATAAAATAAAATTAGATTACTTCCTAAGTTAAAGTCTCCATCAGTAATTGGAATAGTTAAAGAAACACCTATTAGTTAAGATTTTACATGAGCAGGCATATCATCTTTTCCTTCAGAAGAATGTCTGTATAATTTGTTACCTTCTGGGACGATTCTATTCAAAGTATCTTCCATGTCTAATCTTACATCAGGATCAAAATTTTCATTCAAGCTAATAGAAGCACTTGTATGTTTTAAAAATAATGTTGCATTACCGATTTTGAAGTTTTAAATCTCTTTTATTTGATTTTTAATTTCATCTGTAATTAGATGACAACCTCTTCCTTTTTATTTAAGCTAAATTTCTCTCTAAAACCAATGACTTTACTACATTTGTAAGATACTTAATAATATTAAACAAAATTAATATAAATTATGACTCAAAAAATAAAAAATTTATCTAATTTCTTAAACATATTCCTTTTTTATAAAATCATTATTATTTGTTCAATATCTAATAGATATTTATTATTATCTTGAATAAAAAAATTTTGTATAAATATGTATAAAAACAGTTTTTTATTAAATATTAATTAAATTTTACTATTTAATTTAAAAGTATTTTTGAAAAAAAATATTTATAAATAAAATAAACACCTAATAAAAATGGGTTTACATATAACATATGCAAAAAATTCCAATTAAATAAGGTATTTAAACTGAAATTAAGGTGGCTTTTATGAACCAAAAGGAATATTTTTGTTGCTTAAATTTGATAAAAATATTTTTTAATTTATAAATAATAATTAAAGGAATATAAAATATTATTTTCATCAAATCTAACAAACAAAATTGATAAAAATACTTCATTATTTTTAAAAAATTTTGGTAAAATATTTCATATTAAATTTAAAAATAAATGAAATTTTCATATTTTATAATCATCTAAATCTTTAGCTAATATTTTATGATATTTTTTATTTATAAATTATTGTTTTATTTGATGCTAAAGAATCCTTCAAGTAAATAAAGATAATTAAATATAATTTATTTATTACGAATTTGAAACTTTAATACTAATTTCCACATTAAATATGTCATTAAGAAGATTTTTTTTAAAAAAAAACTTTTGGTTTTTAAATAAAAAATTTTTTAATTTAAATTATAATCGATTTAAAAAGATAAATCTATCTTCATTTTAAAATAAATAAAATATATCTCATTAAATAAGTCACTCAATTAAACCTAAATAACAAATATATTTTTATTACATTTTTTGATTAAATTTTATGACTTAATTAAAATAAGAAATAAAAATAAATAATCAAGTAAGTTTTATGTTTTCTGTTTTAATAATAATTCAAAATAAAAGTGTTCACTTAAATTGTATCAAAGAAATAAAGGTAAAAATAATAATTAAATGAAAAAAAAAAAAATTTATTGCATAAAAATATAATAAAATATTGTTAATACAAATTCATTATCATTTTAAAAATTTTTTCAGAAATATATTTCATATTAAATATAAAAATAAATATTATTTTCATGTATCATCTTCATCTAAATTTTTTGCTTAAATCCTATGCTATTTTTCTATATGCGAAGGAAAATATTATTGATCTGTTTACTAAATTGATTTTAAGTCTTCTATTTAATCTAAATTACTTTCTTTGATATAATCCATCTTATCAGATTCCTCATTTTCCTTTTAGTCTTAAGTTTTGGACGATGGGTTTTGAATTCTAAAACTATTATTTAATGTGTTTGAATTAGATTTTTATAACTTTATTATATCATCTAAATCAAATCTATCTGTCTGATTACTAAATTGAGTTTAACATTTTTTTAAAGTTCTATTTAGACTTAATAAATCATTTTCTTCTTGCCTATATTCAAATTGATTCAACTAAAATTACTGTCTATTACTTGCTAGATCAAAAGAATTTTCTTTAAAAAGATTTACTAACTTTATATCGAGCATTTTAATAATTTTTTCATCTAAATTTGATTTATTTTACCCTTCGTATATAGAGTTGAAAGCTTTTTGAGCCTCATAAGCTTTTTCTTGTTAACTCTTTTCCTCTTAGCCAAAAAATGAAAATTTTGTATTTTGATTCTGTTTTTTATTTGTTTTTTATTTTATCCTTGTAGATTATTGAGATGTTGGAGATGATTATTATAATTAATTAAAAAAATTAGTTGTCTACTAATTTTACTCTTCCATTAAAGCATTTTTTTAACTCAGGTCTATATTTTCGTCAAGGTCGATTTCTTCAATTTTAAGTTCAGGACGAGGAAGGTATTGAAATAGCTTTATTTAATTTTCATTAAGCAATAAGTATTTCAACTTCTCAACTTCTATCAGTTTATTTACTATATAAAATATATCTAAGTGATTATATAACTTATTAGTTCCATAAGTAATTATTTTCTATTTAGTGGTTTAGAAACTTTTAAAGTATCTAAAATAATAAAAAATATAGTCTTTAAACTTGACCTATAGCTCAGAAAATTGTGTTTTGAAAAAATCTCTTGCTGCGTCTTTGATTGAATGAGATTTATTTTATGGTAAATTATTTTTTTAAACAGTTGATATCATATCATGTAAATTTTATTTTCTAGGAGTGTTCATACTAAAAGTATTGTTTGAAGATGTTGGGCTTAGAATTTCTCTCACCTTTTTAGTTTAGGAAGGTAATCTTTTTTTAGTATTTTTTTTGTTTTTATCTTCTTAATTTTTCCCATCTGTAATGTTGAATATAGAATTGAGCAATTTTCTATTCAATTCAAGCTAAGAAATAGGAGAGCAGATAATATATCCTATGGATAAAAGGGCGTTAAACATACCACCAAGCTATGAAAATGCCTTTATATTTTGATATTAATGATATTAATATACTCATAAAAATAATTAAAGTTAAAAATTTAATCCGCTTGGTTATGCTTGATTACTTTTTACTTTATTTTTTAAATTTTTGATGAAATAGCATTAGCTTAATCAAGAAAATAGTAAGTCTTTTGATTAAATAAAATTTTAGTAATAATTAATAAGAAATCAACTTATTAAAGTAAAAAACCACTTACAAATAAAATATATTGGGAAAATAAAAGTCAGGTTTAATCAAAGCTGGCTGATTTTAAGGTTTTTATTTTATGATAAATTATTGAAGATAAATAATTTAAAATTTATATTGAAAATTTACTTCATCTATTTTAATATATTTTCTGTAGAAATTGACTTCTCTGTTTTTTTCATAAACTATAGTCAGCCTAAACATAACTTTGTCAGTCTTAGGGATCACCTGCTCATCAGAAGAGCTGAAATTGACAATTCTTTCTTTTTTAAAAGATGAGCCATAGTAGGAAGAATCAGTGTTCACATATGTATTCATCAAATTTAATGTTAAATACTTTTGAAAATCTGGACCATTAAGCCAGTAAAGATTCTTTCCGACTGGCAAAAATGGTTTATCTTTGTTTTGAACTTGTATGATTGAGTTTGAAAAAAAAATTCCCAGAGTAGGATTATTCAAGAATTCAGATTTTTTTTCTTTAGAGGCACAACCTTCTCCTATACATTCCTCGAATTCAATCACAATACCTCTATAAACATTAGCAGAAAATTCACCTTCTATGATGGCTTCCTCTTCATTAGTATCAAAACAATACATGATCGGAAAATTTAAGTCTAGAAAGTAATTTTAAATACCATCTATTTAAAAGTTTTGTTTAGTACAAGGAGACATTTTTAAATCTTTATAGGTCCACTTTTAATCCATTTTGTTTGTTGTTTAGTTTAAAAATCTAACCAAATTTTATTGTGTAGCTTTGATTTTGTAAACTGTTTCATCCATAAACTAATTAAAGTTTACATCTTGTAGTCCCATAGCAATATTAAATGATTTTGGTGTTATTTAGAATGGTTCTGGCTAGAAAACATAATCATCAGATTATATAACTTATGGATTTTTTTACATAAAAAGTCCTATCAAAACATTAGTAACTTGGAAAAAGATTATTGCTAGTATCATTAAACTAACAAAACCTCCAAATTTAGTATTATGAGTAGGTTAATGATTAAACCTAATTGCTATTCCAATACCAAATATATCAATCTTTTCTAAAAACGATTGAGAAATATTCTAAATTGTATTGTGATGATGCATTTTGTAATTTTTATATTTAGTTTGTTACTATTTTATTTCAAATTATCAATTCTTACAAAAATAATATCAAAAAATGAATTATTATTAATTTCTGTATTTTAAATTTACTATCACAATTTTATTTCAACCCCAGTTAATTTCTAGGAAAAAAATCCAGTAAATTATAAAATCAAAATTATCATCATAGAGAGTGATAATAAATTAACAATTGAATTTTTTTTTTAAATTATTCTTAAAACAGTAAATTTTAATCCATAATAATAAAAAAATAGCATTCGATTATTGTTTTGTGGGTGAAATTAGCATATATATTTATCAAATATTTTTTTAATTAAAATAAATAAAAAATATACCAAAAACAAGAATCAAGTAATACTTTAAAAATACTTTTTGTTTAGTATTTGTTTTATTCACTCTCTCTTTAAATTAAATCATTGTATTTTTAAATAATACAAGCTAATTCCTCTTCAATAAAATTAATTTAAATATATATTATAAAGTAGAAATGCAATTAATTTATAGCAAAAATTAATAAAAGAACTAGTAGATTAAAAATTGAGGTAAATTAAAAAAATAAATAAAGATCTTTAAAGTGAATAACTCTAAAATTTTAAAAATTTATTTAAATTTAATGAAAGAAATTATTTTATTAATAAAAACTAGAAAAATCTATAATTTTTAATTTTATTTGTTTTAAATTTTCACTTAATATGAAAATCAATTCATTTAGAAATTAAAACTTTATATTTTTATTTTTACAATATAATTTTTCTTTAAAACATAAAGTGAAATTTATCATTGATTTATTTTTATTATTTAAGAATATGAAAAAAGCTTAAAAAATATGTTTAATATTCAAAAAATATTTAAAGTAAAAGGTAGTTCAGTTCCTTTCACATAAAAATAATTAATTATTCTTTATATAAATTTCAAAGATAATAAAATCAATAGATTCCTTTTTTCACCTAATTCCTAGTATCTATAATATTGTTTAATATATTATAATTAGTACTTATTTATTATTTGAAAACATGAAATTCTTAATTTAATTTATATAAAAAACTTAATTTCTACTTATTTAACACTTAGTAAAATTAATATTGCTTGAATAAATCCATTTTTTGTTAATGGGATAGCTTTTAAGCTCAAATAGTAAAGACTATCTTTTAGAAATAAGAAAGTTATCATTAAATAAAGTAAACTTAGATGATATAAATTACTTATAGGTTTAAACTTCATGTAAAATTTTCAGATTACTGATAAACAATTATTTAAATTTTGATAAATGAAAGTTACCCCTGAAGAGCTTTACTCACTTTACTAAAAATTTGCTAATTTGGGCACCCCTAGAGAAGTAAATATTGATAAAATTCTTCTCTTTAAGATATAAAATATTCTAATTACATAGTCAAATCTATCAATATATGAATTCATGAGATTAGAAGAATTAATTAATTGTCCATTTATGCCACGCCTACCAGATGGTCTTGACTTAAAATATTAATTAGAGGCCTTCCTTTATAAATAAGACATAGAAAATTCTAAAAATACTCCTACTGAAAAGCAACAAAATCAAGGTTAAAACAAAGAAAAATTACAAAAAAAAGAAAGTTTAAAGAGTAGAGAGTAAAAAAAAGTTATAATAGACAACAGCACTGTAATGCTTTAAAGTAGCTACAGTAGCTTTAAAAATAATATTAATTAACTAGATATTAAGTTTATAGATTTTAAATTATTTGTTATGGTTTTGAATGTATTTTCTCCTTAAGCATCAACTGGAATTAAAACAAAATGTAAAAATTATTTTAAATCTATTTAAAATTGAAACTATTAAAATTATTAATTTCATTATGAATAGTTATGTTTAAAATTTTTGATTTTGACAATGATGGTGTACTTCTATTTAAAGATATATTTTAAGGGATAAAAATGATGTATTCTGACCATAATCTTAAGGAATGTAAACTAACAGATAATGAAATAACTTCTCTAGTCATGAGAATTTTTTATGAATCTGATATTAGCTAGGAAGATGGATTTAAATACGAAGATTTTTAACTCAATTTGTGGGAGACTGATTTCGAAAAGCAATGCACAATATATTTTTGAAAATTTATTTCATTTAATTAATGCATCATGATATACTACAAAATTGTTTACTTAATTTTTTAGCAAAATGAATTTTTATTTCAATAATATTTTTTAAACAAAACTTTTTTGTTAGAGAAAGAAAATAAAAGTTTTATTAATGTAATTTTTTTATATCATCCAAACAAATGCTATGAGCTTCTTAGACGAAAAGAGCAAAATATAAAAACACAACACATAAATACTTGCGAAAGTATATTAAAATAGAAGATATTTGAAATAAGATAAAATATTGCAAACAAGTTAAAAGAAACTAAATAATTTGTAAAATAAATGATAAAGAAATAATATAAATAACTTTTATCTAATAAATTAAAAAATGAATTAATTAATTAATTAATTAATTAATTATATTTTGGAATATAAAATTATTTTCTTATAAAACTTTGTATATTTATTTATTATGATTATATAATTTAAAAATTTATAATTTTATTTATTTAAATAGCTAAATTATTAATGCTTTCATACTTTTTATTCTGCTTATTCTACTAAAAATTATTTAACAAAAGAATCCCATTCTTCGTTCCAGTATTTCAATAATTTTTGCTTTTGTTATTCTTCTAGCAAGCTATATTAAATACTATTAAAACAGCATAACTTCAAATCCTTAAGATCTAATAAATTAAAAGATATTAATTAGTTTATAATCATAATCTAAATATAACAAATAGTACCAAATTCTTAAGCTAATGTAAGAGTATAGAAATCATAAGTGATTCCATTAATACCGAAAAATCCTGGATCATCAGGATTAATGCAGATCTTAATTCCATAGTTCAAAAATGTTTTAGCAGGATGGAGTCTTAGATCAGAAATGTAACGCAAAATTTGATTTGAGAGGGGATTAACTTCGATGCAGATCTTATCATTCTTAATATAATCCATCAAGTAAGCGTGATGAATAAGATTAATGCCGTGACCTATTCTCTTTGTTTCCAACAATAATAAATCAACTAAATTACTATTTTCTTAGAAATTCAAACTTTCTCCACCTTTTTTTTAATATTAAATTAATTAATTACTAACTTTGATCTCACAAAACTATATTATAATTGAATTCTATTTTATTACCATGGAATAAGAAAGGTAATTCTACTCCATATTCTTTTTCAATTTCCTTTTTCTTTAATAAAGCAGGAGCAAAAGAATCCATCATTCTGTATCCATCTTCTTCCTATACAAGGTCGAAGCCAATATAAAAGTCAGGGTATTACTTCTTTGCCTTAATAGCTTATGCCATGTAGTTTTCAACTTATTAATTATCCCAACACTTTAAGCCTTAAATAATTATGCTATAAGAAAAGTTAGGGTTTAAATTTTTTCTGGCCTTATTAATAACTTCTTAAAAGATGGCGTATTCTTCTTCTAATGGAATTTGCTTATGGTCATCATCAAATAAAGACTAGAGGAAAGCTCTAGCTTCTATACGATAGATTCCTTCTTTAATGAAATGCTCAAATGTTCTATAGAGGTATTACTTGAAGTAATCTTTGTGTAGAATTAATTACCACATTGCCTAAATTTTTGTTTCAAATATATCCCATGTATGTCTGGTCATGTCTGTTACTTCATCCTCGATCACAATTAATCTGGTCTTAATGTTCTTCAACCATTCTTCTTTGTTTTCCTTTTTATAATTTAAAAGTATTTTGCATGCTATTGTTTACAATTCATGAAATTGTCAATGTCTACATTTATGGACTTGCCTAAAATGAATTCCAATTATAAAAAACTGCAATAAAATGTTTACCTGTTTATCTCTTATCTCTGAGAGCCTCTCGAATCCTTTTTCTGCTGCCTCTTTACTTTTAAAGTATTTGAAGGTATTTGTTTCAGGATTGAAAAATGTAGTATCCAAAAATGCAAGTGTCTCAAAGAACTGTATGTATTTTAAAGAATTATTTAGAATTAATCATTTAACAATTTCTTTAAGTTAAAAAACGATTTAAATATGAGAAGACTAGACAAAAATCTAAAGATATTTATGAATATGTGTTTTTAAATGCTTTAAAAGACAATGTTTAAAATGCTTACCCACTCAATATCGTTGCAAGTATCGAAATGAAGATGGAGGATTGAACCTTTTGGCATTTTGTAGAAATATTTCCATAGATTCGACTTTTCAATTTACTCCTTATGGCGCAAAGTGTATATTTGGTAAAATTCTTCAGGATATCCTTCCTTTTCCTTAATAATAAGCTTTCTAAATACTTCGTTTGCTTCTTCGTCTTCGCAAGTGAATTCAAGTTCTTCATATTTTCTTTTTGTGATTTTGTTCATCAATGCTTCCTTTTTGGATTTGTATGCAATGTCTGCAGCGCTCATTCCTACTAACTTTTATTGCTTTTTATTTAGTGTTAATTTTGTTTGTTGATAATCAATCTGATATAATATTTATACAATATTTTTATAACAAATAAATTATTTATTTATTTATTTTCAACTGAGCATACTTTAAAGCTACAAATGATGAATTAAAAGCTATGAATTTTATTGATTTTTTTATCTTAAACATATATATAGATGTCAAAAAAGATAATCACAAAAGATATATCTCAAATTTTAAAGAGCAAACGAATAAACGAAAGTAATAAATATTAAACAAATATAATAAAAAATAATTTGAAACTCATAATATCCATTTTATTACTTTATATTTAAAATAATATTTTAGTTAAATTTATAACTGATTTGATGATAAGTTTATTTTTGATAGATTTTGTTAAAACATAAATAAAATTAGTAAGTATGATTGAATGTAATAAATTTATTAATATTAAAAATAACTTTACTGTTATATTTAAAATTATTCAAACCTAAAAACCTTATAGTGGTTATTAATTTTCTGTTTAATCATAAAGAAAATTTATTGTCGAAAGTTGTTAAATAATTGAAAAATCAAAAAAATAAAATTTTTTGAGATATAAATTAACATTTTGACCATATTTTTAAAACAATAAATAAATGATAGTGTGTTTTTTGAAATATTCAAATTAAAAGCAAAAATAAATATTTAAAGGTTAAAAATTTTCCTTTAAAAAATTATTATTTCATTGGCTAAGCATTTCTAAAATCTATTTGACGTAAGCATGCAGTTTTAATTTTTTAATTTTCATTTTTCTTTTAGTTATTGAAATATTTTAACAAAGTGATCTTAAATAGTATATCCTTAAATAAATTGAATTTTCTAATTTCATTTTATTGTTAAATGTTGATACTTTTTATTGATTCAAGAATCTTAAAAGCATAATTTTAGTTTTGTAAATAAAATTTATAATTATTTTAACTATATTTCAAATACAATAAAATTTTTAGAGCTTAAATATCAATGTTTTTTATTCCATTTTTGTTTTTATTGATCTAAATAATTAGAAAACAATAGACCATTTAATAGAAAGTAAAATTCCTTACTTTTCTTAAAATAAAATTTTTAAATTCAAATATATATTTATTATTAATATTTGATTTTAATAATTTTAAGCATTCTATCTTGTTTCAAAATAAAAAAAAAAGATTAATAACAATTAATTTTATTTAATGAAAACAGCAAATAATAAATATGAGAAATTTATGTGGAAAACAATTGTTTGTTTTTTTGTTTTAATTAAATTTATTTTACTAACAAATAGAAAAATATAAATAGTACTCTTAAATTTTTGAATTTAAATAATATTATATATAAGCTTTCAAATAATTTTAAATAATATAAACAAACATAATAAAATTATTAAAATAAAGTAAACTGCATTCTTTTTTAACCACATTTGCCATGCTAAGTTTTTGGTTTTGTTGACATACTAATTAAATTAATTAAAATAATTAAAAATTAAATATTAAAAAATTAAATAATTATTATTTACAATCTTAGAAAAATCTTTTAATCCAGCAGCATTTTCGTTTAACTCTAGTTTTATAAATTAAAAAATATATCGATTAAATATTAATAAAATGTCTAAAGAAGGTATATTTTAATTATTTTATTCTTCATTTCAAATTCATAAAATTATTTGAGAATCTAAATTCTATTAGAATTTATTTTTTGCTTGTATATGAAATTAATATTTTTTATACCGTTGAGGTTTTTAGTTCTGTCCATGACTTTAGAAAATACTTGTGTCATGATTTCATGGATATCTGTCATATCGTTTTTAATTCTATCTATATTTGCTTGAGATCTCTAATCAGAAAATTCTTTGCATTTTCTTTTGATATATCTATCTATAAAATAAAAGTTTATTGTAAATAAATTTTGAAGGTGGTGTTTGTTTGTTTATTTATTTATTTAATTTGCTATTTTCTGATCAAAGATATATATATTTCTTCTTTTTAATTTGTCATATTTAAAAATAAATAAAATAATAAATTTTACCAAATTTAATGAAACTGTAAGGAGTTTCTATGGTAGATAACTTTGAATAATAATTAACACCTGTTGTACCAAAAGTATTTTTCAATTCCTATTTTGAGTTTGTTTAAAAATAAATTTTTACTAATTTAAACCAAATTAATGCTGTAATTATGTCTAAATATATTTAATTACTTCTGTGAAACCCTATTAAATATCTTTAACGTACTATCTGCACAACTTTACATCATAAGTAGAGCTAACCAAGGCTATAAAAACGACATCATCTTAAACTAAATAACTGTAAAAAATAATAAGATTCTCATTTATTGCTGGATATTGATTCTTTTTTAAATTTATTTATAATATATAAATATATACCCAATTGTGTAGTTTCCAAATTCAACAAGCCTAAAATCTTAATTTTGTTTGAAAAGAGAGTCATTTTTAATGAATTTTTTTAGCTAGCCTGATATCTCAGGTTAAATATGAGCACCTTCAGTAGTGTACTCGCAAAAAACTAAGCCATCTTATGCACGAACTATTTTTGATATGTAATTGAAAAACGTTAATAATATTTTGCTTAAAATAAAAGATATAAATTTCTTGTTTTTTAAACGCATCTAATGTTTCTCTTAATTAAATTGATTTTATAAAGTATTATTTTACCTATAGTTGTTTGAAAAATTGAATGTGATTGATTCATTTTATAACTTAATATAACCCTATTAGCTATTATGTATTATTTTATTTTCTTTGTAATACTTCAGAGAACTTGTTTGTAATACTTTATCTTTATCTAGAAATTAGTTCAAAGATTTTTTTACTTTTTAATATAATTGATTTAAATTATTTATTTAATAATTCATTAATAAATTGAATGATTAATAATAAGGAGGGTTGAAGTATGTTTTTAATTTGTTTAATTTAATAAGATCATACATAATAAATTATTTATTTTAAACGTGTTGCCTTCTAAAGTAGAAATATTTGTTTCTTTTCTTTTTATATGAATTGATTATTTTTTAATTAGAATTATTTATTTCTATTTAATTCTAATTAACTATAATTTAATTATTTTCTGACAGCACTTAATTTAAGATAGAACAACCATCTATTAGCACGTATGTAAAGTGTGTTTGTTTAAATTAGTAAAACTAAATCTTTTGTTTACAAAATAAGTCATAAAACTATAAGAATATAGAAAATACAATTTTTTAAATTTGATAAATAAAAAATTAAACCATGTAAATAAAGTAAAGTAAGAAAAATAATTAACAAATTAATGAATTCTGTTATACAAATATTTTAACTATTAATATTAATTAAATCTTTATTAAAGATATTAGACATAAAAAGCATTAAAAAATTAATCTTTCTACAAAATGGAAACATTTTATTAAAATAATATATATGTATGATATTAAGTTATAAAAAGAATATAATTTTAATTATGAAATTACTTTCATCGTCATTTATTTCTTTTATGCTATAATATCCAATAAGATATTAATTTAGATAAGTTTTAGTACTAATTAACTCCTGAGAAAAATAAATTTTTTCAGTAACAATATATTAAACTTACTTTGGGCAAATATAAGTTTAAAGTAACAAATGAATAAATGAATAACAATCAAAAAAATTATTTTTCTATTTATCTCCAATTTAGATTTTAAAATGGAAATTTTTTTTTAAAAAAGGTATTTTTTCATTAACTATAATTTATAAGAAGAAAGTAAATAATTCAATTTATTCTAATTTTATTAAAAATTATTCAATAGATTTAGATATTTGCACATTTTTAAATATATTTTTTAGCTTTTGCAAATTATTTTGAGTATTTGATTTTTAGATTAAAAAATAATTATTTTAAGCTTTTTAAATTTAAATTTTTAATTATCAAGAGTAAGCTTGAAAGCTAAAAATAAATATTTAATTTAATCTACAAAATAAGTAAAAGATTTGGCATTTTTAATTTGATAATGCAGTTAAAAATAAATAATTTTAGATTCAATTAATTATTAATGCTTCTTTAGTGGTATTTTGTTATTAAATTGGAGAGTCATTTTACTAACATAAAAGATTAATAAATTTAAAAAATAACGAACAAAATTAGGTTTGTAAAATGATCTTTGTTGCATTGAAGATATTTTAATTTAGCTTAAAGAGAATCTAAAAGCACATATTATTTTTACTATTAAATAAAAGATTGATATAGGTTGATTAGATAAAAATAATTAAGTTTTGGTGCTTTTAAAACCACTAGTGTTTTGTATTAATCTAAGATTACTTAAATTGGCGTGATATTTATTTGTTAATTAGTGATTTGATTACAACACTCTTTATAAATTAAAATATTGATAAATAGGAATTTGTATTTTTTTTACGATAACAAAAGAAAAATAAAATAATATATAGTTAAGTGGACATCAAATATTTTCATGATTAAGTGTAATTAATTAATTTTTAGCATTTTTAAACCTATTACAAATAAAATATACTTTAAAAATCATTTAAATTTGTATTTTTCTAGCATCTAAGTATTTGGAGGATTTCTTTGTTTAAGATAATGAAGGATTTGAAGGCGCTGATCATGATGAGTTTGATGCGAGCCACGATAAAAATTAAAAAGGGAGCACTTTACACAAAAGAATAAATTCTAGCATATTAGAGCATAAAATTCACATAAAAGCCAATGAAGAAGATAAAATTGAAATATCTTAAAAGAATAATGAATTACCAGAGGCTAATCCTCTGCTAAGCTCATCTAAACCAACGGATTTTAAACCTAGAATACTGATCAAAGATTACTAATATATGTAAATTAACATATTAATTTCTTTTAAAGCTAAGACAAATTTAGTAAATAAACTTTAAATACTATTGAAAAATAGGGATTTGCCTTACATTTTACATAATAATGTGGATACTAAGTATAAAAATAGACATGATTCTGATTAAGAAGATTAAATTGTTCAAGATACTCCTTCAACAACTATTTAAGTAATGGCATAAGATATATATATAAAAATCTTTTTTTTAGAATCTTAGTACTTATTATAATAGTTTAAAAATTTGTAATATATTAGCAAGAAGAAGAAATATAAGGTGTACAGTAAGATGATGAAAAAATAAGTTAAAGTTTGTATCAAAAATATGAACTATCTAAGAAATATGAAAAAGTATATTGCAAATACAAGCAAGAAAAAAGTATTGAAGAGTAAGTCAAGAGTTTTGCAGGCTATTATATAAATTTAAGCTATGTTATGGACTTTGGAAGCACTATGTTTAATACCTTTCAGGAAAACAAGATGAATAGGCCAGAATATAATTACGAATTTGATCTTTATAACCGTATTGACCAAGGAAAAAAGGAAGAATTCTCATCCAAGCAAGAGCAGATTTCATTTGACAGTAGATTCGAATGTGGAAATTTGTATTAAGTTTACACAAAAAGTCCTAATAAAGAATACGATTTACTTTTGTAGAACGATATAAATACAAAGGGATATACATAGTGGTTTTTTTTCAAAGTTTCAAATTACAAATTCAAAGGATTAACTGTCAAATTCAACATAGTTAACATCGCAAAACCTTCTTTACCTTTTAAGTAGGGTATGAAAATTTCAGTTTTTTCATTAAAAGAAAATAAGTTAAAAAATAATGGCTGGATGAGAAAAGGAAAAGATATTTAATATTTTAAAAATAAAATTATCAAAGTAATTTATAAAATTAATTATCAAAATTATATTTTTAACATTCATTATTCGAATAAAGGAATAAGATCCTAATTAATATTACTACACTCTTTCCTTTACCTACAGATTTAAACATGAGGATGATGAGATCTATTTTGCCATGAACCCTCCATATTCTTATACTAAAATGACTAAACATTTAGATTATGCGATTAATAAATCACTAAAAGAATAGCCAAACATGTAATTTATTTTATTTTTTAATATTGTCATTTTTTATTTATGTTAATTAGAATAATAAAAAAAGATATCTTATGCTACAGTGTCAGTAATAATGCAGTGCCTTTGTTATCGATTACAGAAAAATCACCTTCAGGAGGAGAATCAAGCAAAGAGTAGCTCAAAAATAAAAATAAAAAGTTAATTGTTATTATAGCGAGATAGCATCCAGGTGAGACAGTTTGCAGCTATAAAATGGAGGGTGTTATTAACTTCTTGATTAGTAATGAACCAGAGGCTTAATACTTAAGGCAATAATTTATATTTAAAATAATTCCAATGATGAACCCAGATGGAGTAATTTATGGAAATTTTAGATGTAATATATCAGGAGTAGATATTAATCGTTAATGGCAATAGCCTTCTAGAGTAAGTTGATTAAATCAAAAAATAACAAAAATAAATAACATTTTTTTTACTTTTTAGATACTCCATCCTTCTGTTTATCATGCTAAAAAAATGATAGCTACATCAAGAGAAGAGGGCTTAAGACTGGAATACTTTATAGATTTGCATGGACATTCAAAAAAGTATTTTTATTTTGTTAGCTGATTTCAAAACTAATTTTCTTAGAAAGTCAAAATACAAAAATTTTAAAAATATGTTTTAAATAAATTAACTTTTATGAAATCTTGAAATGTAAATATGGGTTAACATTTTTTTTTGGATTAAAAGAATGAACAGCTTCATATATGCTTGTAGAAAAGATGAAGATTTAGTATCATGTAGAGTTTTTCCTGTTATATACTCAAAGATTTCGTCAATCTTTTAATTCAAAGACTGTACATTTAGTTTAGAATAGTATAAAGAAAGTGCTGCTAGAATTGTGATGTGGAATGAAATAAATAAGATAAGAGAGTAATTTTTTGAATGCTTTAACATCTTTACTGTAGAGACTAGTTTTTTTGGTTATAAAATTGGTAAAAAGAATGAACATTTTTTGATATCTGATTTGCTTGAGCTAGGAGAAGATCTGCTTAAGTCAGTTTATATTAATCATAAGGGAGAAGATAAGGAATTGTATCCTAATATTAATAGACAAGAAATAATTGACAAAATGAATGAAGATATTCAATAATTTGTTGAAAAAGAATCTAAGGATAGTGGTAGTGATTCTGATCCTCTAGCTGATGAATTAAATATTGATGAGAAATTAGGATCTATCATACCTATTAAAATAGCTAAGAAGTTAGGATTCGAATTAAAAACTAAGCAAAGTGATAAAATTTCTTCAATTATCTAACAAGTGAATGGGATGAATAATTCTGTTAAGGATAAAAATAAAAAATAAAAAAAAAAATCAATTGGAAATCAAAAGAATATCATATAAAATGGGTAATAAATTATTTTTTAGCAGCTATAAACTTTGCCATTAAATAGCTAAGCAGTAAATTCTCCATAAAAAGATTCTTAAGCAGCTTCCAATTCTACAGGTAAAGCTAAAAATAATAATGCTTAGGATTTCTCTTAAAGTCTTATGGGGACTTAAGTGGCTTCTTCTCTTAAAAAAAGAAACAGCTTACTCTTTTCTGATTCATAAGCTCATAAATTTTAAAACAAATAAAAATCAAAATTTTATAGAGGTTAGAGCGAAAATAGATCTAATGTGCTAAATTATAATGGAATTACCTATTTAACTACAGAAGAAAACACAAAAACGGTAAATGTGAATAATATTGAAACTACTCCTTTTTCTGCAAGTAATAATGAAAGTCAAAATATTTAAGCTTCTACGTCTATTGTGATTATTAATAACCCCGAATTAATTAATTAACCCCACTAAGTAATATAAAGCAATAGCAATACCAAAAAAGTAATTATTTTTAACTCAACTAATACAAGTAATTTGATATAGCCAAGTGTAGCTAAAACCTCAACTCCAATTTAAAGTTGTTTAAGTCCTTCTTAAAACCCTAATACGAGTGCTCAGCAACCTTAATAGACAATCACTCTTAATACATTAAAAGATCCAAGCATTCTTTTCATTACTGAGAAAAATAAAATAAAGCCATCTCAACTAAACGATAGTTAAGTGGACAAGTAAAGGACTACTTAGCATGTAAGTTAAAGGAGTTATGATTAATAAATTGCTAATTCTCCTCTATCAAATAATGGTACTAAATAATAAACTGAAACACCTATAAGAAGTAGACATACTTCTGATATTTTACGCCAATAAATTACTACTATTTAAAGCTTATAAAATTAACAAAATTTGCATATCGCTTTTCAGACCACATTAAATTCTGCTAGCTTATCAAATAATGGAACTAACATTTTTATTTAGGCCAATTAATTTAACACTTAACCAAATAACTCAGAATCTAACACAGTTTAATTAAATAATAATAGCAATATAGTTATCAACAATTACTAATCCAACTAAAATTATAATAACTAATAAGGTCAAAACAATAAATAAACTTTTTAAATTTCAGGCAATAACATATAAAACACGACTGCTAATAAGCAAACTACAGAATAAAATTTGTAAATTTCATCATTTTTCAAAATTTCATTTTTTTATTTATTTATTTTTAACAAAACTTTATTAAATAATAGGGCGACTAATAATAGTATAATTATATAAAATACAAGTGGGGATTAATCTAATAATTAAGCTATAAAGATTAAAAATTCACCAAACCCATCGTTTTAGATTAAATAACGAAACATTAACGGTGGTGCTGTAGGGATAAAAAAGCAAGATCTAAGAACAAAAAGCTCAACTACTCATTAAACACAACCCGCCAACATCGAAATGTAGCTTTATTTAAGAAACAAAGCACTAATGGGAAATAATATGTCAGTGATACAAAATAATAGTAATTTTATTAATAATAATAATTTGGGCAATGCAATTTCAAATAGCTAATTTCAATAGTAGTAATAATAAAATAATACAAGTTCATAGGTTGGGAGCAGTAATTATTCAAATAACAGACTTGTTAACGTTGGATATTAGTCGCTTATTTAAAAAGTTCAACTATTAGGCATGTAAAAAAGAGCCAATACAAAAGAATTTGATGAGCCTAACTAATCACCTTTAAAATACTAACATTCTCTGTAAACTCAAACTGAAAGATAGAATGGATTATCATTCTTATAAAGTAACTAAGGTAACAATAATAATACCTAAGTTGCAAGTAATAACTAATTGGAAGATAATTTTTCAACAACTTTTTAATCAAAATAGTTTTAATAAGCTAAAATTAACAAATAAAAATTCATCGATAGACACTTAGTAAGAAGCACAAATAAACCTTTAAGTTAACATGTAAGAAATAATTATTCTGCATCAAATAAAGACTCAAGTTAAGTCAATAAAACAGATTAATCATTTATAGGAAGTAATAATAATACGTAACCTGACGAAAACAATAAAAATCAAAGCTCTTCTCCTAAAAGATATAACACTCAGCTAAACAATTAAAAGCTTGAAGTGTATTTCACTAATGCAAATAATACTGAGTTTATTGTGTCTAACTAGTCAGACGTGATAAATGCATAGTCTTTTGATATAATCAACTCAAGTACAAATGGGTTTATGCAATAGAACTAAAAAGTAATAAAAATTGCTTAAACAAAACTAATTCCTATCAAGGATGATTAATCCTCTTCGAATTAAGTTGATAATTCTTCATCTTTGATCAAGAACTTAGCATCTCCTTTGTAGCTTTTAGGCAAAAATCCTTCATAAAAAAAGATTCAGCTTTAGCAAATTCAATAATAAAATTAACATACTTCTGACTTTGCTAATCTTGCAAGAAATACTTTAAGAAGCAACTCTCTGCAGAAGGGGACTTATGTATAGGTAAAGGAGCCTTCAGGTTAAGATCCTCTCATGCTCACTTTTACGAGATTAAACAGAAATTAAACTAATAACATTAACAACTCTATGTAAAAGGAGCTAGCTGGTATAGATTCAAATAGAATGAAAATTCAGCAAGCAAATATGACAAAAACAGAAGAAATAAACTATAACAAAAAATATTAAGCTGCATAGCGTTCCTTGAAGCTAAATTAATTGATGATAAATGAAGCTAGGATTAATTCTGCGAATTAAAATTCATATATCCCAAACAAATAAATGTTAGCTTTTAATGATGCACACTTAGTTAACAAAATTTGATATTTCATATAAATAATTCGTAAATAACTCACTCTCTTATAATAATTTTAAAATGACTTATATTATCTTATATCAAAAAAAAAATTTCTCCTATATTTTATTCTTTTGCATTCTCTATTGTAACATCTTTTATATTAAAAATAATTACAAAAAGCATTTTTTGATAGAAGATATTTTTTGTAAAAATTAATTTTTATTTATTTATTTAGATTGAGTTGATTCCAAATTTTTGAGAAAATATTTTCTATAATAAAATTATTAAATTATTTTATTGATTTGGAGAATTAGCATCTAATAAAAACAGCATGACACAATAAATAATTTAAAAATTATTTAGACTAATAGACATAATTTTGTTTTCATTAGGCAATTTATATAAAAGTTATATTTTAAATAGTTTTTAACTAGAAAAGCGAAAAAAATGAATCTGTAACAAATCTATAAAATTCAATAATAATTAGGATTTATATCTAAATTTTATTATTTTGCTTTGATTTTAGTCTAATTATAAATTAAACCTATTTTATTCTATCTAAAATTAAAAATTCATTTTAGAGCAATCGAAACTCATTTACCATACTTATAAACATATTTGACTGTCAATATGAAAATAAACAATCTGTAAAGCTATCAAGATAAATTAAGGATATGACAAAAATAGGTTTGACAAATTTTCTCCCTAAATTTATAAAAGAAAATTATAAATTTAAAAATATGAATGTAAATTAACAAAAATAATACTAATTTTTTGATTCAAAGTCTATAGATTAAAAATTTAGTACATCTCTTCATTAAATTTAAACTCATTTAAATTTCAAATAATAATAAAATAGAAAGTAAGTAAGAAAGAAAAAATTTATTGATCAAAAAAATTCTATAATTTTAAAATATTATGATAGATAAATTTTAAAAAAAAATAAATAATTTTATTTATTTTTCAACTCTATTTGCTTTTATTTCTTTGATTTTTGTTTTATTTATATTTAGCATATTAAAAAAGTATAATATAAAAAATAATCAAATTTAGCTAGCGTATTTGTTTTATCATCTTTGATTTATTTGATTTTTTGCTAGCCTTATATTTAAAAAATAAAGTAAATATAGATAAATTTATCGATGTCATACTTGATTGTAAAATTTATTTTATTAATTGAATATCCAGTCACTAACCTATTTGATCAGGGTGTTGCCGACGTAAATCAAAGTAATTCAAATTCACTTATTTAAGATTTAATCAATTTATTAACATTTTGATTATCTTAAATTATAGTAAATTAATCTATTAAATTCTTACTGACTTTACTCTACTAACTTAAAATTAAAAATTTAATAATTTAACATTTATTGGTTCTACCAAAGTATATTTATAATTGGCAATTAATTTTATATAGAAATCTATAATTTTTTAAGAAAGAACAATAATTATAAAACTAAATAAACTACTTAATAAGAATGAAAATCACTTTATATATAATTGCTTTACTCTTTACATTATATAATTGTTAAGAACTACAGCTAACTGAGTTAGATGGAATGGTACTCTATGCTAGAAGATTTGATGCATGTAGAGAGTTAGATCCAACTGTTTGCTGTTTTAAAGGAAATGTAAAACTTAGTGTATCATACGATCAAACATCAATAAAGTACTTTAAATTCACTGGTGAATAAGTAGGAGATAAATGTGATGGAACTTTAATAGTTTTTCCTACAAAATATAGTTCAACTTAAAAATCAGTATAAAGTGGTGGCTTTTCAGTAACTGATATCAAAGGAATTTTTTCTTATAGTTTTCTTACTAGCTACAGAGAATATACTGAAAATAACTAAAATAAAGCAGAATTTGAATTAAATACAAAAACATAAGGTAAATAATACTACATAGATTAATACTTTATGTATAACAAAGTACTTAGTAATATTTAACCAGATCCAACTTAAAATCCTGAAAGTCCAAAAAATTAGACTTCTTCATCAAATATTTTAATTATAGCATACAATTATATGAAATTATTAACAATCACTTTATTATTTGTATTTTTATTTTGAAATTATTTATAGAAATTCTCTTATGTAAATTAAAATAAATTAAATCTAGGATAAATATTAAAAATGAATTAAAATCATACAATTAAAAAAATAAAAAAGTGACTTACCTAATTTATGATGATGAATTTTGTTACTATACATGATATTAATATAGATTAAGTTATGTTTATAATAGTAAAAAAACAATTTTTTAATTTAAATATTTGAATTTTGTTTATTAAAAATTTTTATTTTTAAAAATTATCTAAAAAAGTATTTTTTTTAATTTCTTCTCTTTCAAAATTTTTATTTCAAAAATTTACACTTAATTTAAGCTTTGAAGTTGCTAAAAGCATCAGATTGTTGAGGTTTTGCTAAACAGATTTAATTGTATCTATATAGGATTTTCTTGGTTAGTAAGATATTGTCGGATTATTTTCAGATGATTATTTTAATTCGTATTTTATTTTATTTAATTATTGTAAAAGAGATTTGAATTTTTCATTTTCCAATTTTATTCTTTCGTCTAGAGTTTCTTCGCTTTTAATTAAAGGCCTTATTTATTCATAGCTCTCAAATATAGTAATTATATTATTAGGAACATCAAAGATATCTTCTTGCAATATTTATATCACTTATTGTTCAACTGTTTATTAAATAACAATCTCATTTAACAAATTTTTTTGACTAGCTGAAATTCCATCTGTTTATTTTTTGTTATTATTTGAGTTTGATCTTTTACCATCTTATGTTTTATTGAGTCTATTCGATTAAGATGTATGAACTTTAGGTGCTACAAGTGATTATTATGATTTATTAGACGATTGCACTTTTTCAAAATTTTACTAAGCTTATTGACTTAAATACTCTGTTGATAGATAAAAACTCAAATTTGAGCTATCATACTCATTATATTCATCAAATAAAGCCATCAAAAATGGTTTTAAAGCTAATTTTCTTTGATCTTCTCCACCACTTAGAGCTGTTGTTGAGTTCACAGTAAACTTAGTAAATAAATCATCAGTGTATGATTGCGAATCTGAAATAAATGGAGCATATGCAAAATATTAATTAAATGAATTAGTGAAATCTTTAATTGATATATTTTAAGTCCTTTTTTGGTTTTGAATACTCTTAATACTTGCCATAAAGTGATCTAGTTGTTTATTTTTTAAATCTGCTAAATAATCTATGATAAAAAAGGCTATTTGGTCCATATTTACTCTTAAACCAGAAGTGCTTTATTTGTTTTAATTTAAATTTTTATTACTATTTTTAATAATTTTGATTGTTGAAGATGAGTTCTGTTCAAATTTTTCATCAACTTCACCATCTTCTTCTTGAACTTATTTGTAAGGAGATTTTTATTTTTATTTATTTACTTGTTGCTTTATATAAGTCTAAAATACTTTAAAAACTTCTAAAATGCTTTCAGATTTAGATAAATGATCTGAAACTATTTCTTATATGATTGGCTGAGCCCTAGTAATAAGAATAGTTGCATTTTCATAACCCTCTGTTTATCCAGCTTTGTTAAGCAATTCTGTATTATCGAATAGACTATATATTCCTGACATAATATGCTACTGACTATTTGTATTTTTGAGCAAACTTTTCCTAAAAAGGATAGCTACCTTAATATATATAATATAACTCTGTTTACTCTCCCAAAATATTTTTTTTACAAACTAGGAAAATGATTATTAAGCATTCTGCTAGGAAGACATAGAAATAGAAGACATAGTAGATCGATTAAGATTGTTTTTAGTCAACTGATTTTATGTAGTTTGAGGTTATTGTTAAATATCTAAACCTGTAAGCTGAGAAAAAATAATAAACCTAAGAATACCTTCTTAAGAATACTCTTGTAATGATAAAACAAAATTTTTTAAAAATATTTCACCAATAACTTTATTCCCAAATTTTGTGATAAAGAAATGATGGGAAAAATTTACTAAATGATTATAATTTTGATTAGCATAAAAAGAGCAAAACTTATGCCTATAAAAAAGAGAAAAATCATGAAAAACGCATTCTGTAAGAATCTAACTGATAAAAGCTCCACTGCAACTTTTACTAAATGTAAACGGAGACATAAATTCATTGCCAAAAGAAGAAAAAGGATTGCCTAATAAAATAATAAAATAATTTTTCTTTCTATTTTTCAAAGATTATTTTTAAATCAAAATATATAATTTTAAGTTAAAAGCTATTTAATTTTGTATTTTTTTGTGATTATTTGAGCAGTTCACATTATACATCCATAATTAACAAAAATACAAAATAAATAAATAAGAAAATAAAAAATTTACTGCTTTGTTACTGAGAAACATTTTATGGAAGAATATCTTATTAAGGAGTTACTTTTGGCTACTAATTTTAAACATAAGGCATTATATGCAACTGTATTTGAGTTGATGCATCTACTTTTTTTTTATTTAAACGTTTCTCATAATTTTCTATTTCAGTTTATTTTTTATCTAACTCGGCATCTTTTTGTTTGATTTGATCTTTCAAACTTTCAATATTTTACTCTAACTTTTTTATTTAATTTTTACTTTCTTCAACTCTTTGGTTGTACAATAATTCATAACGATTTTAGATTTCTGCTAAATCTTCTCTGCTTTTTACTCTGTATTCTATTTCTATTCTATCTCTAGCTAAGTGTTGAGTTTATGCTCTTTCTTCTAAGGCTTTTATTAGTTTATGAGATTCTTCTAATTCTTAAGACAGAGAATCTACTTTTTATCTAGTGAGACTCAACTTATCTTTATAAAGCTTGAAAAATACTTCAAAGTTTTGTAAAGTATCAATAAATAGCTATGTAGAAGTATTACCATTCATACGAAGCTTTTTTATTAAATTTAAATATTTTCTTTCAAAAAATGACTTGAGCTCTTAAATAAATTCATCAGAATGTTCTGGGTTATTAAATTTCATACAAAATCCAAACAACTCTATAACTTCAAGTTCTTCTTTCTCTTTTCTATTATCTTTAACCTTTTTAAGTAGAGTGTCATTGTAGAATTGCATATCTTCTAAATGCTTGCAGACTTCATTTAAAATGAGGCTGTTTGACATAGCTATTTCCTCTTAAGAGCATTAATTTATTTCATTTATGATAAAACTTTCAAATAACTAAATAAGCTATCTTCCTCTTGCAGTAGTATCCTTACTAGCGTTCTAATAATCTAAACTTTTTTAAAAAAGAAAGATAAAATAAATACATTTTGGTTTTCTATTTAATCTCAAATAAAAATTAGTATTTTTCTATTACTTATTTATTCTTTGATGAAGAAGCTCTGTCCAATTTTACTAAGAATAGTTGCTTAGACTTTATATAAAATCCAGATTTTTAGGTTTTTAGGCTATTTTTTTTGGGCTTGTCAGCTTTTTTTCGGATGGAGAAGTTAAAATATGAGCAGCAGTTGTATCATTTAGCTAAGTAAAATTAATTGAAATATTTGTCTCCTTTTCTAAAATCTGTTTATCGTTTTCATATATATCAGAGCTATCACCTCTTCTTAATTTCTTCTCAGAAAAGCTTCTTGTCTTAAGAGATTATCTCCTTTATTTTGTTTACTTAAGTTCAGTTTAAAATATACTTTTCTATTTTTGATAACTCTAATCAGTATTCATAGTTGATTGAGTGAATGCCTTTTGTGCTGTATAAAGAGATTCTTTAGATTAATATTGCATGTTTTGGTTTATTTTATTGATTTGATTACTGATTTTGTGAACAATTTTTGAAGAAATTGTTGGTAAATTCAATTATTTATCCTTATTTTCTTCTGAGCTTTATTGATAATCTGTAACTAATTCTTAAAGCCTATCTATAAAAATATCTTAATCATTTTTTAAGTCTCCTCCCTTTTATTCTATTACCATTTATTAAGATTATGAATTTAAAGTAGCTCCTATTGAAGATATTAATGATGACTATGATTTAGAAAGATAGGGATCACGAATAGTAGGTCTTATTCTTTTATTTTTAGGATTGAATTTCATATCATACTCTTGCATTAGCATTCTTATTTATGCATTTTACATTATATTTTTTGCATCCTAAACCTCATTACTAACTGAGAGAATTCTACTTCTAATATAATTTTACTAATTAATAACTTGTTCCTATGGTTGATTTATAGTTTTATTTCCCTAAATAATCAATCTATCATTAAGTATTTCTTAATTTTATAATTTTTAAGGTGTACTTAAATGACTTTTTTATACTTCTAATTATTTTAATTGTAAATTATTCATTTTATTGATATTTGGTAAAAAGTAATTGTAATCAATATCAACTATTTATTATATTAAAAAATTAATTAAAATATTTAATATGAGCAATTTAGCTGGTTAATATCAATCTTATTATTTAATTAATATTTACTCTTAAATCAATAAATAACACAAATACTTTATTAAATTGCATCCTTTTTTGCTTAAATCCACAAATTATTTTTCTAATTTTGTTATTTGTGGATGTAAAAATAAATAAATATAAAACTTAAAATTTATAATTTTCATTGAAATAAATGTAAAGTAAATTTAAACCAAATTCTCTAAAATAATAAATAAATTTAAGTTTTTAATCTTCAAATTATATTTTTTATCTATCTGATTTTATACTCATAGACTTCAAGTAGTACAACTAAAAAAATATGAATTAATAAATGTATAATCATAACTAGAAATTAATATTTTAAGGAAATAAGAATTCTAGTTTCTAAAATTTGCTTTTAAGACATAAATAATTTATAATTTAATTAAATCAATTTAATCATATTTATATTTTTTTGTTTTTTTTTCCAAAATTTATATTTTTGGAAATTTAAAGAATTTAATTTTTTAGTAAATTTATCATAAATATTTTTTTTCTATCTTATTTTATTCTCGTAAATTTTTAATAATATGAAAAACATAAAACAAATAAATATTAAATAAATAAATCAAAGTTTAATGATGAAAATTAATATTTCAAGTAAATAAATAATTTTTAGGATTAAAATTTAATTTTCTAAATTTATACAATCATTAATTTTTATTAAAAATTTGTTCATTAAATAATAAATAAATTAAATTATGCTCAAATTATTTTTCAAAAATATATTAAATTTTTCTATGAAAATGGTGATAGTGTTAAATTATTTTTCTGTCTGATTTTTGTTCAACTATTTCGAATGACATAAAATTGATAAATGAGAAATAAATAAAATTAATCAACAAATTAAAAGTTTTTTGATATTTTTGTAGTTATTCGTTTAATTTTAAAATTTACTTTTTAAATGTGAATAAGCAATAATTTTTACAAAATATTAGTTAGCTAATTAATTATTTAAGTTATATTTAGTTTATTTTTCAAAATTTTTTTATTTACAAATTTAATTAAAATTTTTTAGTTTGTTTTGGTTAATTATGAAATTTTTTTTTGAATGATTATCAATCTTAAGACATTTCTTGCAATTGTTATTCTTAGATAGTATTTCTTTTGATGAGAAAATTATCTTAGGTATTATTATATAATTGCAGATTATTTTCATTGCACAAGTGTAGTATAGCAACAAGACAACTTTAGATAGAGGCCTATTCTTACTTTTGAAGTTAAAGCTGATTAATCAAGTCAGTATAAGATATCTTTAATTTATTAAAATAAGAAACTAAATTTTAAATTAAAAGTTTGGATTACCTCAACTTGGTCTTAAATCTTGTCCTATAAATTTATCCAAATTCTCTATTTAAGTTCTTATATTTTCATTTTTCTAACATTTTATTCTATTTATTTTTTTTAAGGAAATATAAAAAAGCTTTTATCTTAAAAAATTTCTTACTTTTTCTTTATTGATTTTTGCTTTCTGGATAACTTTGAGTGTGCTCATATTAACTTGTAATCTATGTATTTACATTTTATTGAGATAAATTATTATTAGCTTAAGTATTAGTGCAATCGTAATTGTCATTCATAACCTCCATTTAGGTATTTCTAAACGGAGTTGCTCCTAATAATGTATATTCATCAATTTAGTTTATTATATCATACTCATCGTCACCATTGAATCCTTTGTATTACTCTTCCTCTTCTTACAATCTTTATTAAGCAAGTCTTTCTTATTCTTCAATTTCTTTCAAGTCAAAATAACTTGTCTTGAAAAGCCTTTATACAAAAAAATATAAATATTCATTTAAATCGTTTTCTTTACCATTATGGTTTGTAATGGTAGTCTATGCTCAATAATTGTAAATGTGTGATTTCTGTATCAAAAATCTTAAATGCAGATCTTTATTTTTTATTTTTTCCTTTTACTTCTTCGATTTTGTACTCTTGCTCATCAAAGAAATCAAATCTAAATTCAGAATCTTTTTAATTATTTTTTCTTTTTGTTCTATTCCTTTCTGTTTATGGAATTTCAGCAACCATGATATTATTTTTCTTTTAATTTACTTAAAATTATTTATAAAATAATTCATAAAAAAACACAAATAAGCTATTTTACAAATTTTCCAGTCAATAGGATTCATCCATTAAGTTTTATCTTTTCTATAATAAATATCAAAATTAATTAATTTTATCAAACAAAATAAAGAAATTAATTTAATTTACTCAATTTGATTAAAGAATAATCCACTTCCAATTTAAGTCATTCTAATAGCCATATTTTATAAAGAAAATAATCTGTCCTCTGGTTACTCAAAATCACCTATTGTGTTAGTAAATGAATTAGTAAATCCATTTGATGATTCTTTGCTGGGTAAATCATCTGTCAATAATTTATATTAATTTGAGCTATAATTAGGGACATCATCATCACATTACTAATAATAATCTTATGGGTTATCATTACAGAGTATCCCTTCATTAATAACTTCCATTTAATTATTGGTACTATTAAGAAATTAACTTTATCTTAATTTTTCACTTAAATATTCGCTTTTTTGATTTTAAGAGTTAAATTATATATCTTAAAAAGGACTCATATTTGTTGAGATAATTTGGTTTTCTTAATGAAATGCACTGTCTTGAGATTCGTTTAATATGCTCTTTTAACTCATTTTCATGGCAGTTTTTCCTTTCTTAGCTGTTTGAGTTAAAATCATTTGAATATCATTAATTAATTCTTGTTCATTTTAATTCATAACTAGTTCATCAACTAATTTTTTATGGGAGTTCAAATCATCATTATCTTACTGATATTCTTCATCGTTTTCTTCTATTACAGTTCTATTAAATTTCTTGTTAGAATCTTCCAAGTTTAGCATATTGCCTACAAAATTTTCTAAACCACTACAGAGCTCTAGCTCGTATAAATCACTTCTTATCTAAATATCTTGTAAAAATAAGCAATTAAATTGTATTCGTTCTGGTTTAACTTACTCTAGAGAGATAATTTCTCATTTTTATATAGTCCTTTAACTTTTTTTTTGTCGGATTTCTATAAAATTAATAAAAAAAAATAAATATTTCACTTCAAGTTAAAAGAGAGATTTAATTACTTTCTTCATAGGAGTATTTTGCTAATCTTTATCTAAAGATTATCTTGCACTTGAATCCTAAGGTAGATTGTGTACAAAATTTTCTGAATCAATTAATAATTTTAAATTAGAGTCTATCTAAATAATTTTTAAAAATTTGTATTAAAGAATTCTGAATAAAATTACCTTTATATTATTTAAAAGAATTCCTTTAGAGCTGCTATCATCAAATTTTTCACTAGTTTTGCAGAATAAAGGATCTACTTCAAACTATATATCATACTTATTCAATGTAATGTTAGATAAATTTTTTTCAATGGTAGATTCATTTATCTTTTTATTTTTCTTAAATATCTTTTCCCTTTCTTTATTAATAAGGTCTTCACTGTCTTGCTCTTATTTGCCATGATGATCTTCATCTTTGTTAATAAACTCAGATCTAATCAAACCACTAAGCATCTTAAATGATTCTTAGTGCAAGCTATCTACTCTATATCCATATATCTTCGAACCAGAATCGATAGAGCTAGATAATTTCTACCAAGAAGCTTCGCTTACCTCTTTTAAATTCATTATAAGTATTTTTAAAGGAGTTAATTTAACATAATCAAATAAAATAATTTCAAAAAATACTTGCAAAATCAGACATATTCTTAACATCTGGAAGAGGTATTTCGAAGGCATTTTCTTTGTTTATTTTCTATTAATTTTTTTTTTTAAATTACCATATATAAAAAATAAAGGCTGAATGAATTGATAAATAAAAAAATACATTTTTAAGAAGCATTTGAGCTAATATTAAGCATAGAGCATCTTAGTTCTTTTTTTACTAGTTATTATTACCTTCTGATTTTCTACGTGCATCTTCTAAAATATCTTTAACATCAATAACGTTTAATTCTCTTAATACATTTTCTTCTTCTTCATCTTCTTCTTCATCCAAAATTAATTTATCAGATTTATAAGTAGTTTAATTGTTCATTTTTTTTGTATTAATGCCATTTCTATTTTAGTAGAAGGAGTTATTCGTTTTTCCTAACATTTTTTATTTGTACGAATATTCATTTAATAAACTATCTGATTTAACTCTAATTTAGATCTTATTCTTAGCATTTTTTGCATTTGCTTACATCATTTTTAATTCTTCATTAGTTAATAAATCTTCGTCGTCATAATAATCATCTTTTTCCTATACTTCTTATAATATTTTTTTCTTAAGTAATCTACCACCTTTGTGACTTTTATTCATTTAAATTAGTTAGCCTCAAAAAAAATTTTTTTAAACAAGAACCAAAATGATTAATGCCTTTAGCACAATAGAAGCTATTCAGCAAAATTAAAAAATTTAAAGCTCCCTTATGTATCTTAATTGATATAATAATTTAAATGTTTGTTGTTATTAATTTACTAAGTTAAAAAATTTTAATAGGCTAGCTATACAAGCAATTAAATTAATTTATAATTTTTCGCGCAATAGATTGATTTGTATTTTGAAATTTGCATCAAACATTAAATCATATCTTTAATTCAAAAATTGTTTATTTGTATAGCAGCAATATAGCAAATAAATAAAAAATAAATGAATAAATTAGCCAATTTCAGCGAGATAGTTGTTTAAGTATTAATTGCTTAGTTAGTTAGTTAAATAAATAATTTAAATTTAATTTTTTTAAGACAAAAAATATTTAAAAAATAAAATGTAAGCTAATTTTTCAAATTATTTGGAATATAAATTAAAAATTTAGAACTTATTAAGTAATCTGTAATCAAATAACATCAAATGATATAAGAAACAATCATAAATAATATATTTAAAAAATTTGTATATCCTTTCTTTAAAGTAGTCGTTAAAAATTAAAGCTTCTACTATAACAAAATGTATATTAAATTTACATCTGAAGAAGTCTTTTGAAAGTTTAAATTAAGAAAAATGTAGAATCTGCAATTTTATTTTATTTATGGATTAAGAATATTTTACTAACACTCTCTATCTGATAAGTAAGTAAGTAAGTCTTACTATTTTTTGAAAGCTTTTGAAAAAGATAAAGAGAATAATTTCATTTGCTACCTGATTTACAATATTCATTTATAAAATTACCTGAAATGGTCATTTTTCTTTTAAATTACATTCAAAGAAATCAGGCTATTATTAAATATTAATTAGTTATATTAGAATGAATAATTAGAAATAAGCGAGATTTGATTTATGTATAGATGTTTATCAGAACTAATTAATATCTAATCCATTTTTAATCAATATGAACATTTAAGCACAAATAATACTAAAATCTTTTATAGTAATTAATATTTGTTTCTAACATTTTTAATTTTTAGATTTAATAAAAAATAAAAAAGTAAATTGTTTCTTCGCTTATGATATCAAAGTATAATAACAATAATCTTAATAGAGGATAAGTATTCAGTTACTTTATTGTAGTAAAATTTTTCTTTCAATATATTTATTTATTTAATTATTATTATTTTAATAATATTATCAGAAAAAATATTTGATTTGCAAAATTCAAATTGGTGTCTTATTTTGCTTATAGAAAGAAGAAATACAAGCATTTTCAAAAATTATTTATTACATAGAGTTAATTTGACATAAAGTAAAAAATGATTGAATGAATGAATGCTGATTAATAAGTTATGTTGAAAATTAATTTTTATTCCTTCTTAAACATTCTAAAGAAAAGAAATAAAAATATTTTAACTCGTCTAATAATTTCTTTTAATTATTTATTTAATAATAATCAAAAATAAATTTAAAAGGTAAATTGATATTAAATTTATTTAATAATAACCATAATAAATTTAAAGGATAAATTAAGATTAAATTTACTTATCAATAAAATCTTAATAAAGAAAGTAAATTATTTTGAATAAAAAAAATTAATTAATTAATTATTAATAGATTTTTCTAACAAGCTTTATTAGCATACATTTCAAGACAGTCAATTGGATTTTTATATTCTCTCTTTTTTGATAATTTATTTTTGTTGAGTAAAAAAGCATATTAATCTAAACTCAAAATATAGATTGATATTAATTCGTATCTAGATATTTATCATATATATATAAATTAATATTAATGAGAAAAAAAGCCAACTGAGGAAAAGTTAAGTTATTAAAATTAATTAATTAATTGGTAATACCTTAAGCTAATTGATGATGATTTGAATAAATTTGAATCTCAAACTACATTTATAAAATAATAGCTAGATGATTTTGAAAATAAATATATGAGAGGGAGAAAAAGTATACAAATTATAAAAATAAATATATAATTATTTGATTTGAGAGAAGCTGTATGGTTAATAATGAATGACAGCTTGAACAGTAATAATACAAAAGTAAATCAAAGTAAAATATGATAGGCAATAAAGAAATTTGTAAACAGCGTATTCAAAATAACAATTTGGTATGAATAAAATCATATATGGTTATGGCTATGAGGAAGTGAGAAAGAGATAATACATTGTGTATAGAATCTTAGATAGAATAACTAAATAAAGAATGGAAATTTTTATAATTTGCTTGCTTTTTTTGCTACTTCTTTAATATAGATAGGGTTAATATCAGAATATATGACTAATTTGAAAAAAGTATAATCTGCTTGTTTGAAGAGGAAAATAAAGACAGGCAATAAATTAATTTCCTTGGCGCTGAATAAATAACTGAGAAAAAGAATAATAAACCTCAAAAAAATCTTAAAATAATTAAAGCAGGTGTATAGCGAGTCTTTAAAAATACACATTTTTAATTCGATTACATTTCAAGTTAGCCAAATATCCAACAAGTAGATTAATTATCAAACGCATAAGATAGCTGGTATATATATTTAGCGTTTCACTCTTCTTTAACTTATATTTTCATAATTATGGATACAACTACACCTCTTCCTTTATCAGCTTATGGAAATATATCCTCTGCTGCAAAATAGCAAAATCACTTTATGTTTAACTTTGATTCAGCGGCCATAAAAAATATGAATTCTGTAACTACAAATACTGCTGGAAAACCTCAGCTTCCTCAATTTAACACAGCTGATAACCAAAAATATGAATGGGAATCAAATTTAAACGGAGGTGCCTTGCATAGTCCTAATATATTTTCAGCTAAAGCTTTTGCCTATACTCCTATAATGACTGGAGGTCCTTATTCAAGTTTAGGAAAGGGATAAAACTACTTTAATTTTCCAAACACTTCTATAGATGATTCAAATACAATCTAATAAATTCACAACGTTGGAAATCCCAACGGTCCTAATGGCGCTCCTTTTACTGCAACCTAGCAATAATTTTAATAAATATGCGGAGACAATTTAAATTTGTATGGAAATAATGCTTTCAATAGTAATAATATTTAAGCTGCAGTGGCTGCAAATCCTTTAATGTAGGCTTAGCAATAGAATTATTAAGCTCCAGGGAATGGTGCTATCAACATCTTGCAAGCTTAAAAGATGAGTGAAGAAGCTCAAACACCATTTTAAATGGAAGGGGCCTTTTAATTTGGAAATTTCAATGGGCAATCAATCAATAATTAAAATGGTAATGGTTTAAGCACCTAGGCTGCTATTATTAGTGTTGGAGCTAACAACAAGCCAGGTCAAAATGGAGTAATAAAACTAAAAGCTATTTTACTTTATTTAATTATATATTTTTAATTTATTTTAGGTAGTCCAGTAAGGTTAATTCATCACTCAACCTCAATAGTTCTCATAGCAATCAAGCTAATAGGGGTAGTAACAATAATAGATTTCTTAATAGCAATAATAGACTCAATAATAGCAATAGTTTTAAAATTTTTAGAAAAATCAATACTTAAATAACGCATTATGCAATTTTAGCAACTAACCAAGCGACTAATAATATTAAGATTAGCTATAACCTAATGCTTAAAATGGAGCTCCAAATCCTTAATAACTAGGTGCTCCTCTAAATTCATCAGAAAGAAAAAAACCACAACTTTAAATTCAATTACCACAAAATAACAACAACTAGAACCCATAATAAACCAATCCTACAAATGCAAATAACTCTTAAAATAATTAGAATGGACCTCTCAGCACTACTGAAGGAAATAGCTATTATTTATAACAATAATATAGCTTAGGGTTAGCCCCATTCACTCCTATTGGGCCACCGACAATGAACATTTAAACTATAAATGGAGCTCCACCATCTTCACAATTCACTCAATTTACAGCAAGACCTAATTAACAATTTGAAAACTTTTTCTTTAATCAAGCAAATATGTCTTAAATACCAGATTCATACCAACTTTTAACTCCAGGTGGAAATACAGGTTATAATAAATAGCCATTCTTCTTCCCTACAAGCGCAGATTAACAGACTCAATTCATTCAATAATAGTATGCAGTACAAACTCCTAATCCCCACCATCCTAATGGTTAGTAGTATATTTAACAGCATTAAAATTAATTCCCTTTACAGTAATAATAATAGCATGCTCAATAGCAATAATCATCATAATTCTAATAGTAGTAGTAATAATAATAATAATAATAACAACAACAATAAAATAGCCAATAATAGTAGTTTTTATAGCAATAAAATTAAGCATTAGGCATAGATGTTAATAATCCACAATAAAATAGTATAGATAAAAAAGATTAGAAAGGAAAACCATTCAACTTAAAATTAGATGTATCATAAAAAGATAATAATAATGGAAAAGTTTCAAGTTTTGATAAAGCCCTTTCTGCAGAAAAGAAAAAAAGTACGATGAATTTAGGAAGTGGAATTATAGATTCAGCTGGTAAATTGGCTGGTAATACTCCAAACGAAGATGATAAAGATAAAAATATATTAAGTATTCTCTAAAAAAACAATCCTCAAAATAATATTAATCCCAGTAGTTACTTGGATGCAGCAAACATGAGTTTAATCATAGATTTCTATCAAAAAGCTAATTCAGAAAAGAAGCAATAATTGTATGAATTCCTTTCAAACTAGTAAAATGATGACAAAGATGATAATTAAAAAAATAAATCTCAAAAGATAATTGAATACATAATCACTGCCAATACAAAACGCATAGGAACTCTAACTCTTTAACAAAGATTAGAAAAAATTTAAAAATACAGAGAAAAAAGAGAAAGAAGAGCATAAACTTCATTAGTTAAGTACAAGAAACAACAAATAGCTGTCTCTAAAAAACCAAGAGATAAAAATGGTAAGTTCCTTAAATAGGAGGGTAAAAACGGATAGAAGTAAAAAAAATTAAAAAACAAAGAGTTGACTTAGGAAGAGCCAACTTAGGATTAATAAATCTGAGTCTTTTTGTCAGTATATCTGTTAGCTAGCCTAGTTTATAATAATTCGTAATATTAACCATAAAAAAACAATAAAATATATTTTAAATCATTCATCAACTCATTAAATTAAAAAATAAAACCAAAGAGCAAGTGAGTAAATAAGTAAGTAAGTAAGTTAATAAGTAAAAAAATATTTCTAATTATATAATCTAGCTTGCCAATATTTAAATAATATTCTTTTAATATAAACTATTTCAAGTTATCTTCCAAAAAACAAAGTCTATCTCTTATAAATATTCAAATATATTAATAAATAACTAATAAAATAAATAAATAATCGCATTCTATCATTTTGTCTTGCTATTCATTCATATATATATCTATCTATCTCATTGTTTAAAATAAAATCTTAATTTGTATTGTCAAAATTTTTAATAGTTTTTAAACAATTTTATCAGTTGAAAAAAAATTGACCAAGATGCATACAATTTATAAATAAAATTATTTAAATAATAATTATTGTTCAAAATTAAGGCATGGATTGATATATTTATTAATTTAAATAATTTTTAAATATTTTAAGCAATTTTTAAATCTATTATTTTAGTTATTTTTTTGTAAAATACATTTATAATATTTAATAAATTTCCACTTAGGGATAATAATAAAAGCTATTTTTGGTGTTGATTTTAATGAGCATTCATAATTTTATTACTTATTTTAAGTTAAGTGTAAATATCGCTTATCTTACTTAGTAAATAACTATTAAATATTGCTTTTTTCATTCACTTTTGTTTACTTTTGAGTATTAGAAAAATTATTTTTGTTATCAATAAAATACTCTATAAAGTCATAGATTGTTTAAAAAATATTTCATGCCATTTTAAATGCTCTTAGAAGCTTTTATTATTGCTTATGAGAAGATAAATAGCCTCTTAAAAAGTATTCATCAGCAATTTCATGACTAAAATTAAAGTAATCAATAGGAAATTTCAAAGTTTCATCTGGATCAATATGAATCACACTTAAAAAATCTGGTCTCACTCTCACTACTGGAAACTCGCTACAAATTTTAGGTAGTACATTTAAAAAAATACAATCTGAGTCTTAATTTCTAAATGGAAGTGCCATTGTAAAACCACCATCTACAGCTGAAATTCCTTGATAATAATCAGAAAACCTGCCTGTTGTAACAAATGGTATTGCACATGAGCAAGAAATTGCTTCACCAAACTCCTAAGAGTCTGTAAAGTTATCGATTAATTATTTTGTTATACCTACAACATATTTTCTAGGTGATATATATAGATGAAGTGTGCCATTAAAAGGAACATTTAAGCTTTTAGCTTCCAAATATGCTTTAACTGCTTGTTCTTTTACATATTTAGTAGCATTAAAAAAACCAAGCTTTTCATTATTAATTGACTTTAGACTCTCTCTTATATATTTTTCATACCAATATTTCATATCTTTATCAGAATAAACTGAGCAAACAAAAAAGCTAGCTATACAGCTACCTGATGAAACTCCTCCAACCCTATATTCCTTTAGAATTTTCTTAGGAATAAACTCTGATAACCCATGCATATAGCCAGCCTGATAACTTATTGCGCAACCACCTCCACTAAGCAATAACTCCTTCTCATAATCAACTTTCACTTATTCTTAGTAATTATTTTAGTTTGCATTAGAAGGAATATCAGAAAACTATTTTATATTACTAATATTCGAGAAACAAAACTTAGGGATATTACATTTTTTAACATAATAAGCACTGGTAGATAATTTGGATTATTTTTTGAATAATTATTTTTCAATTGCATTATTAAATTATTGGTATTTAAATTTACAGAAATATCTTTCTGATTACAAAATTGATTTCATTATTAAAGTATTTTTAAATTATACCTGTTCGAATTTTGATTAAATTTTCTTTTTTAAATTTCAAAAATATATTTGCAAAATAAAAATTAGCTATTTATTTTTTATTTGAATGCAATTTAATAAAAGTTAGAATATTTTAAAATTTAAGTTTTTTTATTCTGAAATTAAAAATATCTAAACTTTGAAAAGAGTTTTTATTATTTTTATTAAATTTTTTTGAATACCCACATTTAAAATCTATTTTAAGAATGATTAATTATAATTATTAATATTGATATCTAATATAGATTAATAAACAAATTCATTTTTTATAAAAAAAAATATTTACTGAATCACTCATTTATTACCAGTAACCAAGTATATTTAAAAAAGAAAATAATTATCAATATGTAGTTATTAAAGGTACTAATTAAAAACATATAATTAAAAAAAACAAAATATGTAATTAAATGCAAATAGATGGATCAATCATTTTTTAGTGCTTCTTTTATTTTTACTCATAGTTTAATAAATTATAATAAAAAATTGTGTTTTTGATAAACCAAAATCAAAGGTCATATCCCATAGAGCGGTAGTACATTAAAAACATTTAGAGCTTTTCTTGTTTTTGATTGCTGTAAGATTATAACATTTCTAGACTTGGAGTCATTTAGATAGCATTGTGTTATTAAATACTAAAAAAATCTTCATTATTAACAAATAAACCCTATTCAACTATCAACAAACAGTCTTATAATTAAGTAATATGTCTTAAAAGCTCAATTTGAGCTTCTTTCATTTATTTACTTAAGGATTCTTGCAAAGAAATAATGTGAAAATGAAGATGAACATAGAAGTTTGCTGAATAATTAGGAGTATCTTCAATAGGTACGTGCTTTTTTAACTCGTTCGAAACTTAAGGATTAAGCCTTTGTAGCCTCTTTATGGTCAATTTTTAAAGAGATGAAACAGAATTAAAAATCATGTCATTCTATTTTCTCAACTTTTCCATGAATTTTGAATACTCAGGAGATAAGCAAAATACTTCCCAACGATCTAAGGATTCATCAACTTTTACATAAGCATCGAGTTACTCTTCTAATTCTTTTCTGATTAAGTATAACTTTTTCAAAATGAAAAAGCTTACAACTACCCAAAAGTTACTTTTAGCCTATAAGATCTAATTTATAATATATAAAATATAAATTTTATCAAATATTTATTTTTTATTAAAGTTACATCTTCAGCTCTCTCAACAGTCTGAGCCAACACATTAAATTTATCTAATTCCTCTTACAGAATTCTGACATTTGTGTCAAATATTTATTTGTCGTTTATGAGACTTTTGAATTCATCTTATTGATTTTCATTATCAGCTCTTAAACGAGAAACTTACATTACTGGCTCATGCTAATTTTACTACTACTACTGTTTTAAATCAATTTACTACTCACCTATTATTTTTGATTACAAAAATTAAACTTGATCGTTTTTTTAATTAATAAATACCTATATTATTTACTGGTTTATTTTGACTAATCTATTAAGGAATCTTTTTGGAAACATCCATTTATTCAACAATTTACTGTTGTTGAGGATTTTTATTTTAATTGGTTATAGATAATCTTAAATTTTCTTGTACAATCTACTATTCGATAAAATCATTTTACTTTTTTTCTTCAACTTTTTAAGCTTCTTCAGATTTTTGGCTTTTTTAAATGCTATTTTTCAAACTTTTCTTTTGTTTTGAAATAAAATCAATTTTTTATTTTTTCTTGACCAAGAATATTGATTTGTTATTTAAATTATTATCATTCATATCTTGGATCAAATTAAAATCATCTACTTCATCTTCTTATGCTATTTGTTACAAAGATTAAACCTGGTCATTTTAACCTCTTATAATTGACCATTCCTATGATTAATTTGTAGAAATAGAGTTCAATGAAGTTGAATCTTACTAATATCCTTTTATATTAAGATTAGCTTAAGGTTGCTATTAATTTTATTAGTTCTACTATATCATATTAACCTAAGGATACTGTTATTTTTAAGTATTTACTTTGTTTTAATCTGAATTTTAATTATTCTAAACATAATTTTATTAACTCAGTTGGTTATTAGTAAAATTTTATTGTTAGATTTAGTTTTACTGCTTTAATTAACTTTACTACTGAGTTTAATAATTTAGCTAATTATTTTCCAATCTAGTATTTTGATTTACAGTGTTGTTGTTATAATTATTATTTAAGTTTATATTCTAAGGATATTTTTATTAAGTATTACCTGGGTTGATGTTATTATTTGTATTCATTGCAGGATACTTATTTTATTGATTTAAATTATTCTATTGTTAAATAAACTAATTTTGTACAGACATATTCATTCCTTGCATATTCTAAGAATAGCTATTTTATTTATTCTGTGAAATACTATTAGTTGTATTTTATTGAAATAACTATGGATTTTGTTGCTAATATTACTGATATTAGAGAGCTTATTTTTATTGTTCTTACTATTCAAGCTATTGATTATGATAGGGTAAATTTTACTAATTTCTATTCATATTTACATCAGCACCAAATCTTGGGTATTTTTATTAAGAACAGTTCATATCTTCTTTTTATGGTGCATTTATATTAGTTGGTGCCAAATTTTATCTTTGCATTTAAGGATACTTTTAATCTATAGCATTTTAATTTTATTGCTTTTAAATTTATTGCTAGTTTTTGTTAGCAAGCTAATTTGGTTCTCTTTAAGAACTCAAAACTGATTATCTTAAGATACTTTCATTAGCTGTTATTAAAAATTAATCAAAATTAGCTGCAAGACAGTCACCATTGTAATCGCCTTAACCTGGCATCATGTGCTCAATTGGCTGCTTAAATTAAGCAGACTAATTAAATAAGGGTTAAACGCTCAAGGTGGGATATTTTACATTTTATTTTGAACCATACATATCCTGATTTGATTGAATTTACTTTGAAGAATTTAATGAATCGTAATTAAGAGAGTTTTATGTTGGATATTGCTACAATTAATTCTAATTTTTGTTTGTTAGTTATTACAACTAAGCTTGATTCTATCCACTTTGATCATTAAAGTTGCCAGTAAGCGCTAGTTAAGGATACCTTTCTGCTAAATTTGCAGTAGAGGGATTCAAAAATGAAGATAATTACAGATTCCAGTCTTATTTTTATTTCTATCCTAAAATATAATTTTTGATGCAATCGTGGCTTAGTATTTGTACCCAATTAATTCTTTTAGCAGGGTCAATTTACAACAAAGAGAATAATAGTTGAGCCATTTAGCTAGAAATAATTCTAGTTGAAGGTATGACTAACTATCCAAGCTAAAATGAAGGCTCAGACAAAAACAGAAGTTAAAACAAAAGGATTCCTAAACTCCAGCTATCTGATTTTTCTCTATTATAAGATTTTCTATCTTATTATGTTTCTGGCGCTTCATTAATTCTATATTACAGGGAGCTATTCTTCTAATAGAATAGAGTTTTGAATAAACCAAAATCATCTACTCTAATAGCTTCTTCCTCTCCAATCAAAATATTATTTAAAGTAATATCTCTGTATTTAACCTAATTAAGATAAATATTAAATAAATATCATTTATAAAATAAAGGAAAGTGCTTCAATATTCTTTGCGAATGTTTATTTTTAAGGATTAATATTAAATTTGCTTTATTTTTATACACCTAACATTTATAAAAACAATTTTTATTATTTTACTTTTTGAGAGTATGATTCAAAATATCCATAATATATCTAAATAAAATAGTTGATGCATTCTTTTTCAGAAAGCATCTACTTGTAATTCAAATAGTTTTTTAAGGTATCATATTTATTATTTTAGTAAATAAGATAAATGTTGTTCTAAGTATATGCCACATCTATTAAAGCCATAACATTTTTGGCATTCTTTTACTTTAGCTACTGATGAATAATTATTTCGTTTTCTAAATTTATTCTAATTAGTGAGCCATCAGGGATTTTCTTTTGGTTAATTATTTTTATAAAGACATCTTTACCATTCTTAGTATTGTAACCATAGTAATTTTCTGCTAAAATAGAGTCTTCTTTTCTAGAATAAATGCTGTAGTCTTTTATCTGCTTATTTAGATGCATACTTGAATTTATATATTTATTTTATTTCCTATCTTATTAGAATATCTTTTTACAACAACTTGTATTTAATTACTAAAATTTTTATTAAATGAAAAATTTATATTATTAATATTTCAATCTCCTCGGGAGATTTATGTAATTAAAAATCTGCAAAGCTAATTCGATCAGAAATAATTTAATTGAGTTATTTGTCTAAAACATCGTTTTAGATATTTTGATTTTCGTGTATTTTTATTTAATCAAATTCTATTTATAGCCTAAAATCTATCATCTAATTTACTAACTAATTTACTGAAATTTGCTTTAAATTTAATATCATTTTTTCAAAAAGAAATCTTAGCTGGCTAATTAATAGTATTGCAAAATTGATTTTTAATAATATTTTTAATTAATTTATAAATTAAAAAAGATTTATTTCTACCTTCACCTATTAGACAACTAATAAAAATGGAAAACGAGATATACTGCAGTATCCATAAAAATAAATTAATTGATGCTGTTTGTCTAGAAAAAGAATGCTCTGAAAACTCTCTAATATGCTATAACTGTAGAGATACTCATCAAGATCATATTTAATCTTGCATTCATTTGTAAGATCTCATTGAGAACATCGAGAGTAGATTTAATCTATCTGTAGTAAGTAATGAATTTAACTTTTAGCTGAATAAACTTAAGTTTCTAAAAGAAGATTACTAGCAAAGAATGAATAAGCAAAAACAAAAAATTACATAATTGATTGATAAATCCCTAAAAGAATTCAATAAATCAATAGATTGTAAAATTTAAAACATAAAATAAAGCTATCATTCACACATTTAATTTATGTAGAAGTTCAGAAATTTTGGAATGAACAAGTAAAAAGAAAACATTTTTATCCTTGAATAGGCTAAAAATCAATTTAAAATTTCCAAGAAAAATGAAAAAAATAATAGCTAAATGTTAAATAGCTTAGATCGTAGGTAAAACTCCTTAGAAATTGTGCATCAGGATCTCATTAATAAAGAGTTCTAGTAATCTCAATAATATTATTAATAGATAGCAGATGATGTAATTCAATATATGAATAATTTTGAAACATTATGGAGAAATCAAACTAAAAATTCTGCCTTTATTTAAGAGATTAGCTCACCCTTAACAAATAGCAGAACTTAAATAAACAACACTTGTTTATAGAAAATACATTAAGATATTGAAAATGGTATTTTAAAAAAAGAAAACCCATATCAACAATTTTTATAAAGTAGTTCTAAACAAAATTAATAAAATATTCATAATTAAATTTACGATGATGAAAAAAGATAAATTGATTAAACTTTTAAAAATAATTATATCAACAGAGATTACGAACAAAAATTTGAAAACAATGATTAAGTTGTCCAAATTAATGCAACCAGATGTGAGCAGTCACCTAAAATTTTAAAGGAAGTTTAAGCACCATTATTTGGCAATTTTTAGCAAAGCATTATATTTAACTAAAATTAAATCAATGACGATTTATAGCAAATAGGTTCTTAAAGATTATATAATGATAAATAGAATTGCTTTTAAAACTCATCATTAATGAACACTAAACCTCAGTAAAATTATGGCCTTGAGAATTCGTAAGCTATAAAATAATATACATTTAGCGATGAATAAAAATTCAATAGAGCTTCTTCTGAAAATTTAGCTGGAAAAAAATCAATAAATTCTCAATCAACAAATACTCATAAAAGTAGCAATAGATACTAAAGTAAAGAATAGAAATCTTAAGATTAATAACAATAATCATAATTAGATTCAAAATAAGCATAAGTTTGATGTTTAAACTTAAAGAGCAGCTAATAATATAAAATGCAACAACAAAAAAATTAACGAAAAATTACTTTTTTGAAGAGAGTGGCAGCAAGATTCATCAATTTAAAAAAAGAGAATTTTTATTTTTGAATAATTTATGTCATTAAATAATTTTTATCTAAATTAAAAAAGGTATTGAAAATATAATTAATATTTATTTTTTGATGTGGTTGTTTTATAAAATATATTTATTGTTATTTTGATAATGAGGAATACATGAATAATTTTAATAGTATAATTAAATAAAAGATTAATTAAATGTTAAAAATAAATATTTATTTATAAAACATAAATTAAGCAAAAATAATTATTTATTATTTAGTGTATTTTACTTTAACTTTAAATAGTTTAATTTATTAAATTTTTGAAATAGAATTTGTAATTATTTATTTATTTAGTTATTTATTTTTGAGAGAGATAATCAGTATATTAAATGAACCAATTTTCATTGAAAATTACGCTCTTTATTGACGTATTAGTAAACTTTTTCAAACCAAATAAGATTTTGATTTAGTTATTATTTCCTCTATAGTAGAATCAAATAATGTTTTTTTATCATAATTTAAAAAGTTATTGAAAATATAATTAATTAATTATTTTTTGATGTGATTGTTTTATAAAAATATATTTATAGTATTTTGATGATAAAGAATACATGAATAACTTTAATAGTAGAATTAAATAAATAATACATTAATTTAATTTTAATATTTATTTATAAAACATAAATTAAGCAAAAATAATTATTTATTTATTTAGTGTATTTTACTTTAACTTTAAATATTAGTTTAATTTATTAAATTTTTGAAATATAATTTGTAATTATTAAGTTATTTATTTATTTTTGAGAGAGATAATCAGTATGTTAAATGAACCAATTTTCATTGAAAATTATGCTCTTTTATTGATGTATTTGTAAAATTTTTCAAACCAAATAAGATTTTGATTTAGTTATTTTTAAGAATACTTCCTCTAAAGTAGAATGTGAAAGCCCCCAATCTTTAACATATTTCTTAAAATTTATTGACCTCTAATCCATAACTTCAATTTAATTTCCATCAGATTCCATAATTTTAAAGAAATTTCCTAGTTCATTTAAGTTGAGAACAGGTACACATGCTACTATACTACCTCCACTGCTATCTTAAATTTTACATGAAGGAAGTAGCTTTTTAAGCTCGATACGTGCATAATCGACATATTATGGCTCTGTGACTACACTTAATCTATAACCATCACTGTAATGATTTTTTAGATAAAGAGAAGTACCTAAATTATTAAATTTTAAATTAAAAATTATATAAATAATATAATATTTACCTATGCATTTAAGCTAACCTCCAGCAACCACTATGATTCTATCTGAAAGTGCTTCAGCTTCTTCCATAGCATGTGTAGTCAATACAATTGCCTTATCTCTTTTTAAATTCTTGACCATTTCCCATATTTCTCTCCTTGTCTTTGGATCCATACCTGTAGTAGGCTCATCCATAAAAATAATTTTTGGATTACCTAAATATAAAAAAATTTTAATACTAATTAAATAAGGTGGATATATTTTCTACCAATAGCTGAAATAGCAAGTGAAACTCTTCTTTTCATACCACCCGAGTATGTTCCAACAGAAGCTTTCTTTACATGGAAAAGCCCAACTTCTTATAATCTTGTGTTTATTTCTTTAGGGATCATACCAACTGGAATACCTTTAAGCATGCAATACATCTGCAAATGCTCTTCAGCAGTAAGCTCATCCCAAAGGATATCAAATTATGGACATACACCCATAATACTTTAAATTTCAGCCATTTAAGTATTTATATCAAATCCAAGCATATTTGCAGTACCTGTTGAAGCAGAGAGTAAGCCAGTTAATATATTAATCATAGTACTTTTTCCTGCACCATTGTGACCTAAAATAGCTATTAATTCACCTCCATCAACCTTTTAAAATATTAAAATAAATAAACTTAAATTTATTTATTTAATTAATTAATTTATTTATTTACTTCAAAGTAAACATCTTTTAGAGCTATTTTATCCTTGCTAGATTTAATTCCAAAAGGATATTTATGGAAAGTTTTGCCAAGTCCGATAACACGCATTCCTTTAACCTCTAATTTGATTTAAAAAATAAATTAAGAGTTAATTATAAATTATTAAAAAATATTATTATTTACCTGCACCTCCTTTATCGTTACCTTGAACTCTTGATCTTTCTCTACTTACTGTGTTATAGAGATTCATATCACTGTAATTGTATTCCTTTTATTGCTATCTCAATTCAAATGAAGTTTTTCTTAGCTAACGCTTTTCTTCTTACTTTTACTTTAATCCTAAAATTTTATACCAGTACTCGAAACTCAAGAAGAACAAGGGAGACTCCTAAGTACCTCTATTCTGTTAAAGAAGGTAAATTAAAAATCAATTAAATAAAATAGAGATACATTTGGGAAAACTATGTCGCAATAAATAGCAAGCAAGAAGTAAAGAGTTGATACAAGGTTTAAGTGGATGAAGCTTTCAAAAGTAGTTGGACATTCATAAAAAGACTCCTTTGGAATAGTAAATTTACCTTTAATTGGTTCAAAGAGATCAGAATACTTGTATCCTACTCCTTCTATCCACCTAAGTAATATAATTTTTTTGAAAAAATATTTTTAATCTCATTAAAAATACCTGCTGTCAGCCACAGAATAATGTTTTCCACTTTTAAAAGCGATATCGCCATACATTTTAGAATAATGGAAAGCTGGATATAAGCTGAATACTCTTTTAATAGCAGCAACAAAGAATTCAGCATCTAATCTATGCAAATAATATATAAAAAATCCACTAGTTAAGAAGAACTCCATAACTAAAGCCATCAAAAGAAATCCGTAAGCAAATGTATATCTAATATTAAATATTAAAATTTAATGTTATCAAAAAGAAAATAAATTAATTGCTTAATTACAAAATAATTCTTAAAATTTATTCTTAATATAAACAAATAAAATGGTTTTAAATTAATATTTTGAATTAAGAAAATTTATTATAAAAATCAAAAGCAATTATTTATCTATTTATAATATATATATATACCCGTTTGAAGTATCGCTACATATGTTTGTGATCAAAAATCCTATAAAAGTAACACTCATTCCAAAAGCAACCAAAAAGCTAAATAAAACGATTAATGGAGTTTTGACAAATATGTCAAATCCAAAGAGTCGTCCACAAACAATTTAAATAAAAGAGGTTGAGGAGTTTACGACTAAAGCAGTGAGAATCCAGCTAACCCAATAACTAAAATTGGTCATACCCATTACAGTGATACCTATTTAGATAGATAAGAATTAGTTGATTAATTTACTATGTTTTAGAAATTAATAATTTTCAAATATGATTTGATATCAAAACTTGAAAAATCTTTTACAATAAATCATTAAGATAAATTTAATATTTTTGATGAATTATCTGTTTTATCTAAAATTTTATCAAATAAATAAATATTAAAATTATCCCAATTTACCTTGTCTCAGCTTCTTCTATTTTTCTCTCAAAATTTCATTTATGGTGGTAATAAAATTTATCATAATTGGAACAAAGAAGTAAAAGGCGCCGTTGCTGGTCACCACATCATACCCTGTTGTAAATCTAGAGTTTTCAAAAATATTTTTAACTTTGATAAGTGATAAATAAATTAATAAAATTTTTTACCTGCTTGGAGAAATAGGGTAATCTTGCTATACTATTTGAACTCTTTGATTTAATGTATTTTTTGTTAATTTAACCTGTTGCTATTCAGGAGTTTTAGAAAAGTAATCAATGATACCATTGTCTAAATTTATTTTTAACCTAGTCAAAAACCAATCCTTATGAGTATTTTATCCAATGCTACCTTATAAGTAAGGTGAGCGGTAGAAAAGTGTCCAATTATAGAATATATTATAAAAAATCATCCTTTTATCCTATCCAAGATATTCGTAACCTTTTACATCTGATACTTTATTACATGGAAATGATAAATCTCCTGTAATTGAGTAATTTGATGTACAAAATACTATTCCTACTTGTGTACGATTAGGATATGCTTTTATGAAATTGCTAAAATCTTGTGGTGCAGTAATGTTCAACTCAATAATGTCACTTTTTCTATCTAAATCATTTTGTAATGCTAAATAATCTAGAGTATGATCTATCCATTACTCCTTCTCTCCTACAACACCATAAGCTATTGTAATGCACTCCTCTAATTACCCTTTTCCTTAAATACATTTTGGGAGACTTCCAACTGTCTCAATTTAGTTTTCAATCATAGTAATTTTAGTAAGGTTATTTGCTAGAGTTTACCAAATAGTAAGTAAAATGCAAACTATGAGAGGAGAACTCAATTAAAAGAGAGTTGTTTTTTAGTTTTTTTTCATAATCAAGAAATTCTTTTGCATCATAAGCTTTATATGTATGAGAGCCTTTGCGAGTAATGATTTCTTGTTTAATCTCATTTCCTTATGCAAAAGAGAACGCTCCTCATCAATTTATACGACTTCTGCTATTCTCTGATTCTAAACTTCAAATCTTTTCATCTAAATATGAATGTCTATCTATTTCCCTTTAATTTACTTTATAATCCCTAAACTTAGTAATTGTTCTAATACTCTTTGTGAATTGTGAATTACAAATCTTTTTTATAATTTATTTTAATAATTGAGAATAGCTAATACTTTCAGAAAAAGTGATATTTTATTTCAATTTTTAATAAAATTTCTTAAATCATTTCGATGGCGATAAAGTAAATTATTCAATCTAAATATTAAATATTAAGGGTATATGATACGTATCTAAAAAAGATAATAATATAAGCTATAAAAAGTAAGCAATTAATTTTAATTTTCATCTAAATTAATATCTGATAGTAAAATTTGCATTCAAAAAAAAATCAATTATTTTTGATGGTTTTAAATGAGATCAAAAATAACACATTAAAAGTAAGCATAATCAACTATTTTCAATTAATTTTGTCTTTAGATATCCTAAAATTAATAATTCCTACTTCAATCAAACTATAAAATAAAAATAATTATTTTAAATTATCTTAATTTTTATTTTTATAGAAATAATTGCCTTTAAAAATTTAATATTTAATCTTAAAAAACTAAAACCTATAAAAATTCAGAATATTTATAATAAAATGTAAAAAACTTATTATATTTATTAGTTAAGTAGCACTTATTAGTTTAGCATTACAAAGAAGTAATAAATAATTTCTACAATACCAAAATAAAAATTTTGTTTTCCTTTTAAAAAATATCAAAAGATCCCCGCAATATTGAAAAAAATTAATAAATTTAGTTAAATATTATTATGTATTTTTGTCTTATGAAATTTAATATTCTTTTACAAATTAATCTTCTTAATGCTATCTTATCGAGTAAGATAATAATTTAATCTTTTAAATTTTAAAATTAAAATAATTTAATTTTATTTAAGTTTATTAATAAATAAGTAGAAAAAACGCTTAATCTTCTATTTATTAATTAGTATTCACAATTTCTTTTTATAAATAAATTAGAAAAATTATTAAATTAGCTAATTAAAATGCTAATAAGAGTTTTTCTATTTGGGGATGATAACAAATAACCCCTTAAAAAATTCTTTGAAATAGATAATTGTGTTCGATTTAGAAAAAGTGAAAATGCTATTAAATTTTCAAAAAAATTGTAATGAAAAAATAGATCTTTTCTTTTTTTTGTAAAAATTTAATTAATTAAGTAATAATTTCTTTTTTTTTTTATGAGATCAATTAAATATTTTGAAATAAAATTTTTTGAATAGAAATCAATCTTCTTCATTAAATAAAATATTATTAATTTACTAATTTTGTTAATATTTTTAAAGATTTGGTTTATTACCTAATATTTTATTTTGAGTTTATTTCAAAAAAAATTATTTCTATTAAAAAGATGTATGCTCTAAAAATAGTTGCTAAATAAAGCTATTTTGACTATTAAAGATTTATTTAAATAATTATTTACTAATGGCAATAATAAACTCTTAGAAATAATTATTTCTTATATAAATAATATAAAGAGTATTTTTTTAATGATATAACCAAATGTAACAAGCTATTTGAAGATTTCTATTTTATGGTTTTTCTTGTTATTTTAACTAATTTATAAAAAAATATATAATTTAAATCAAATTATTTAAAAATAACATCTAAATTTAGCTTCAAATACTTGAAGGTATTATAAGTAACTTTTAAAAAACTAAATAGCTTTCTATCAAAAAATATTATAAGAGTAAAGCAAAAAAGTGTAATGTTATTGGATATCTATCAAATAAATGGTGAAAAATAATTAATATTATTATTTACTTTAAAAATTTTCTATTTGCCCCGAATATTAAATTAATTAATTTAGCAAGCAAATTATTTGTAAATTTTTAATAATCAAAAGTAATAATAATTATTAATCTTCTCAAAGTAGCACAAAAGTACTAAAAAAACAACAATGCCTTTTACTTTTGAGCAGATAGACTTATTTTAAAAAATTATAAAGTAGAGCGAACATAATGAGAATTCAGTATCTACATTTGCTAAATAAGACCTTTATCTAACTACCCATTACATCTTAGAAAAAAAACCTTATTTAAGGACTACAAGTGAGTTAAAATATTTGATTATGATGACAAAAAACTAGAAGTTTATCAAGGAAATAATATTACAGTAGGACGGATAAGTGGCAGTCTACGAAATTTGTAGAAAATATTAAGTTAAAATCTCAAAGAAAGGGGAGTATATTTTTATGCAAGGATAGCCAAAGAAATGCTTTATTATGATACTAAGTGGTGAAGCTTAGATTGTTTAGGATTCTGATAATTAAAGCTAATTCAATTAAGAATAATTGAATAGCTTAGGATAAGGCTCCATAGTAGAATTACCTTTGAGGGGAGCTAATTTTAAGAGAAACTCAAAATAAGGAGAACTACAGATTAAAATTGATATTGAAAATGAAGAAGTTCATCAAAATTCTTTAATTTGCTAAACAGAATGCTCGTATTTGATTTTATAGAAAGACAATTTAGATAAAATAATGTCAGACTTCAAGCAAAGGTAAATTAACTATATTCTAAAATAATCTATAGAGAAATTATTGACACAAATGATTATCATATATTTATTTGAAGATTTGTAATCAACTAAATAATTTTTATAATCTAAAAATTAAATTAGTCAGTAAAAAAATATTTATTGACTTCTCCCCTACCAAATAATTTTTATATTTTCTTATGCAAAAAGTTATAAAAATCTCCTTAAATATATATATTATCAAAATACTAATAAAACAATCTTTCTTAAATTAATAACGATTCTTTCTTAAAAGGAAGGAAGTATTCTTTTAAGATTTCTTTTTATCATTATTTTTATATTAATGTCTGCCTCGAATATCTTTCTTATACTCAAAATTATTTAAAAATATTTATTTTATCATTTTAATGTTACATAGGATTAAATTCTTTGAGGAACTTTCGCAGATGAACTTATTCAAAGGGTGGAACAAAAACTAAATTAGGATGATTCAAGATTGTTTTTTTGAAAAACAATATGCTATAAATAATGTAGTATACAAAGATGGTGATGAGAGCAACTATCTATACTTAGTTAAGGAAGGTGAATTTGTTCTTTAGAAGGTTATAGAGGCAATAGATGAAGTTAAGGAGGCTGAAAAAAAAGAAATTTAATCCATGATTCATAATATCTAACAATAAAATAAAAAGAGATATTTATTGAAAAATTAAGAGTCACATCTTACAGCTATAGAGAAGTAATTAAAAAGCATTGATCCCTAAGACAGCCCTACAGAAATTACTTTTGAGGATTAAATTAGGAAGAAAAGGATTAAGAAAGGCGAGCTTAAAAAAATAAAAATTATCTCTCAAGGTGAGACATTTGGAGCAGAAGAATTTTTATCATTATTAATAGATCCAGAGCAAAGGCAGTCTTTCTAATCAAGTTTGGTTCAAAAAAGATAACTAACAGCATCTTGTTCTAGTGTTACAGGTGTCTTATATGTGATACATGTTAAAGACATATTCTAAAAGATTGCAAAAAGTGAAGAACTTCTTCCAATGCTGCTAAAATCTCTTAAATAAAAGATTTTAAGCTCAGAAAACTAAGTTAATTTAATTAAAAAGCAAAAGCATAGGACTCCATAAGAATTGAATGTTGCTAAAAATTTATATCTAAATACCGAGGAAGAAGAAGAGATAAAAGATTCAGATAAAAATGTTTTGAGAAATTATGATTTTAATGAATTTAAAATAGAGAAACGTATCGTATACCCTGATGAAAGCAATAAAATAAATTTATCTGATAACAAGCAAAAATCTAATACCCATCCTAAATCAGAAAAAATCCTACTCTTATCTTCTGTTATTACTCAAAAGAAAAAGAAAAAAAATCATTACAAAGTAAGTGAAATAGTAGCCAGAATTGAAAAACAAGAAATGGGTAAGTAAGAAAGTATTTCAAAGGATTAAATAGAAAAATAAGATGAAAATAACAAAAAATACTAGAGAGCATCTAAAAAAAAGTCTAATACTGTAGTCATACTTTCCACTTAGTCTTCATCAGAAGCTCAGCTAATTCAAAAAGCTGAAAAAAAGAGCCTGACAAATAATGATTCACTAAAAAATTTAAAATAAATAATTTCAGAGAGTCAAATTAGCTCATAGCTTCCAAAATCAAAGTATTCCCTAGCGAATTTAGAATCAAACTCTTCTTTAGCTCACTTATAAGTTGAGGAAGAGAAAAGCAAACACAGTTTAGATTAATTAATTGCTTTTGGGAAAAAAATTAATTAAAAAGCTCAGCAAAGTAGTAACGAAGATTTAAGTCCAGTAAAGTCTCCATCAAATAGTTAATAAAGGATATTTAGTGTAGATAAATTCCCTATACGTTAATTTAGAAAAAGTAATAACTAAATTGAATATAAATTTGAATTGCAGTAATAAAATAACAGTCTGTAAAAGGTTCTTCAGTCTCCCCAAGAGCAAATAATATAATAAAATATAAATTCCTCAATTCATTCTCATCATAATCATGAAAATATTTTCCAAAATTAAAATCCCATCAAAAAGAAATTTGCCTAACTTCAGAAAATGGATTCTTTTAATTCAAATAATACTAATTCTCCAAAATCTTTTTATGCTCAACCAATCTTAAAAGCAGATAGTCAAGAATATATTTAAGGTAAATTTTTATAATAGCATCAAAAATTAATTTCAAAAACTCAAAAATTATTTTTTATTAAAAGGGCTTGATTCACCAAAGACTGTCACATCACTGCTTTCCCCAAAAAGCCTAAGCTAATTTGATTAAAATGATAGATCAAAGTTCTTCTAATATAGTAAGCCTAAAACACAAAATAAAATAAATAATGAAAATAATACTATAAAAACCTCCCAAACTTTATTAAGTTTTAAACCATAAAATAAAACTATTAGCTAAAGTGTTGTACTATAATCTAAAACTCAAAATAAATTTAAATTCGAAAATTAACTGAGCTATAGTAATTTTGATGAAAACAGAGTTTCAAATAGTAACACAAAAGAAGTATTTAGCTAGACCCATAATATCATGTCATCTTAAAAAGGTGATTAACAAAAAATCTAAAATTAGTAATAAATATCTTTTTAGAATCATAGAAAACTAAGTTCACCTAATTTAATATCAAGAAGTAGCTTTTTACCTCTCAAATATTATGCTTCATAGATATCGAATTCCTAAACAAAATTAAATTTCATTCCAAAAATATTAAAGCACCATACCAAAGAGGCTCTTTTTAATGAATTTAAATAATTTACTTTAAGTGTTAAAAATTAAAAAACTAAAACAGAAAGCTGATTAAGAAACTTGAAAACTTATTTTATTTAGTATATTTAGGATTTAATTATTACCAATAATTTCTTTTATAAAACTGTATAATTTGTAAGGCTAAGGGTTAATTTTTTATTAAGTTTATTTTCAATAAATTATAAAAATTAGTTTTTTATTTTAATTTTTAATAAAATAATTTTCTATTTTAAATTTATTTAATATATTCAATTTTAATAAATTATGAGCTGGCTAATGCTTATAATTTTTGGAATTAAATATATTTAATTATTTTATTTGAGTTAATTTTAAATGAGTTCTCATTAATATATTATTTATTTTATGCTTTTTTCTTTTTCTTAAAATAATCAATCCTTAAACATTTAAAGTTGGATATTTTCTAATTTAAAAACATAATAATTATTATATCAATAAAACAAATTAAGTGCCTGTTTTAATTTAATTATATAAAATTAATACTAATGATCACTCAAAAAATACTTTTTTTATAAGTTATTAAGCCTTTATAGCTCAGTTGGGAGAGCGTAAGACTGAAGATCTTACGGTCCTCGGTTCGATCCCGAGTGAAGGCATTTTTTATTAATTTTTTAATCTCATAGTTAATATGAATAATTAAAGATTAAAATTTTACAAAATAAAATTTATATTTTTCATCAAGTAATATAATTTAAAATTTTTGAAAATAAATCTATTTTCATTAAATAAATACCATTTTTTATTTTTATAGGTATTTAAAGAAGTTCTTGTATGATATAAAATACTATAATCATTTTTAAAAATGAAAATAATAATTAAATATAAAATTAATTAGCTCCGTTTTTATTAAGTGAAGAATTTAGTAGAAGAACACCTATTAAGATGTAAAGGAAATTTAAATAAATTACCATATACGTTATATGGATATAAATATACATACATCAATTTGTATTTAACTTAAAATTGATAAATCGCAAATTTTGTTTAATTATAACTAAATAAAAATTCTTTCTTGGTAAATTCAATTAATTTAAAGAATTAATTGCATACAACATAATTATTTTTGAAAATATTATTAAATAATAAATACGCAAAATAAATAAATTAATTAATTAAGTCTTTATTATTTAGAAGTTAATTACTGCAGAAATTAATAAGTAGAAGCTTTTCAAATATTTTAGTAAATTTTATAAAAATGGATAGATTAAAGCAGTTAATGGACCCAAAGGAGCTTTGGAATTTCATATTTAAATTAATAAAAAAGTTTTATTACACAAAATTAGAATTTGCCTTAAAGCAGTTCAAGAGAGGAGAGATTTTGATGCAGCTATTGATAGTTTTTTAATATTGTTAAATATTTAGTTTAATGTTCAATTCAGAAATTAATAATGCTTTGGGAAACACGCGAGTAGCTCAAGATATGACAAATACTCTAGCTTAGTTTTTTTAATATTTTTAAATTTTGCCTATATTTTCATAGAATAGTTTACTAATTGGCTATTTTTGCTTAGCTTTTAATGTAGCCTTTTTAGGATTAATAATTTGTTAGTTTCTAGTAGATTCAAGAATGATAGGACAATTTAGTAGTGCTCTATTTTCTATTTATAATTATGTGTGCTTGGTACCTTTCTTTATTGTGCAAGCGTCTTGCATTTATGATGGCAATCTTACAATAGGAATTAGTGGGTTTTTTCTTACATTTATTATAGCTATTTTTGTATCAATGCATGACTTTGATTTTTGTTTTATAGTAGAAGATTTTGGTGCTAAAAGTGACAGTATTACTTATTTAATAGAAGTATTTCTACTTTCAATAATAAGTTTTATATACTCTTACAAAGGTTTTAAAGCATTGCTCTCGCTATAATTTCTTTATGGAATCAATAAAATTGCAGAAATAATAAAAAATTTTCCATTTTATGCTCATAGCATATCTAAACTCAATTTTTCTTTTGCTATCTCTCACTTTTTTATAGTAATTGTTGTATCGATCGCGATCCTTACAAATTTCTAATCAATAGCTAATGTTCCAGTCTTAATAATAATAGCTATAACAATAACTTTTAGGATAGGTAATAAAATTTTTCAAATCAGATAGCTATTTATTTTTATATTAAATTTAAAAGTTTAATTCAAAAATGAAAGCAAAATTTATTATTTATCAACAATTTTATTAATATTTAGGTTAACTTGTGTGGATTTCTTTAATTAAACGGATTCCTTAGCTTAACAGAGAAAATTTACATAATGAGATAATAACTGACTTATATATACGTTAGCTGTATTTTTTTTAAAGAGTATCAGTAAGCAAATATCTTTAGGAAGATAATGGATTATTGATAGAAAACTTCTTCTTTACTCATATCTAAACATGCACAATTTAAAGTATTTATTATAATTATTAAAAATTTAGTTTAAAATAATTATTTTTATGAAACTATTAATTAGACTGCTTTTGTAAATAATTTGATTTAGCTTCTATTTTAGATGAAAATTTTGAGACAAAAACCTCTGAGTTCATGTCTTCTTATATTATGGAAACTTTTGATTGCTTTTTTAAAAAAAATTAAAAAAATGGAGAGTTTAACAAAGATATAATGAAACTTAAGATAAGCTATTTGAGTTTTCTTATCTAAGTAGTAAAAAAGCCAAATTTAGCTATTATTGAGGTTAAACAGTTAGTTATTTTTTTAAAATCCAATACTTAAAATATTTTTATAACAATATTTAAAAGGCGGTAACTTTAAAAAACAATTCTGAAAATTAATCTTTCAAAATTAGATGGGCTATAGAAATGCTCAATAGATAAGTTTGGGAAGAATTTGAGGGTGTTATTAACAATTAAAAGTTGTAAAGTTAAAGACTTTAAATTGAAAGTGTTGTTAAATTTGATTAAGGAATAGATAAGCTGTATATCCTTATGAGAAAATACATATATGATATGAAAAAATTTATTTCCATGCTATCAGATGACTTTTTAAACTTAGAAAAAATTAGGGAAAAAGGTAAAAATTTAAATAGAAATAATTTAATAATAAATAAAATTTTTGTAAATAAATCCTTTTAAATATTTATTTTAATAAATATTAAATGAAACTTAGCTAAAGATTTGTTTTCTAGACAGTCTGTTACCAAATAAATGATAAGACAGCTTTTCGATTATAATAACAATAATGTTGTTCTTTTTGAGCTTACTTTATTTTTCGGAGATTACATAGATTTTAAGAGATAAAAGTTAAAATAGTATATTTAACTTTCTAATTAATTAATGAAATAAAATTTGAAGTAGGAAGGTAATCTTAATATTTATATTCTATTTAATAACGTATTTTTTAATATATAGATCTTGGTATTAATTTATTTAATGAAGACAGCTTTGTCATATCCATTAATTTGTTGGAACCTCTCGGAAATATTTAAGAAGTATCAAATAACGTTTAAAATATTATTGGATACACCAAAGATTAGCTGATAGGCAAAAATATAAACATGATAATGCCTTAAATTATACAAATCCACCACAGAAAATTTTTAAACAAATTTTGTTATGATAGTAAGGAGGTATATACAATTTCAAACAGACTTTTCTTTTGTATTGATATACAAGGCTTTTTAAATCCTGTTGAACTTAGAGTTAAACTTGACTCTTCAAATTAAGAATAATACAGTAATTAATACATTTATTTATTTATTCTTAAATAATAAAAATTATTTGTAAAACTTTCAAATTTTTAATTTTTGATAAATAGGAGCTTGTGGATATTTGAAAAAAGGAAATACAGGAAATGATTATATTCTGTTCGATATTGATACTCTTAAGATAGATTCTTGTAATTAAAAATTATTTTAGAAGGTTTTCCAGAAGTACTTAAATGATGATGTCAAAAAGCTTTGCAATATGAATATAGGACTACTTTTTCCTGGACTCATAGTTATGAAAAAAACTTAAAGATCCATTTTCAGAAAAATAAATTTTTAAAGTACTACGAAAATAATGCTTATACCTAATAATGCAAGTACCTTTAACTAAATTGTAAGTTAATACACTAACCTTGAAGCGAATAACTACTAATAGCTATCAAATTATTTAAGGGATATAAAAATTAACGAATACTAGATGTACGAAGTTACTTTTATACCTCACTATATTGAGACTAAGATAGAATCCATATATTTCAATTATTTAGAAATCTTTTAAATGAAAAGAATAGTTAAACTATCCTCCAAAGTAATTATTCACATAATTATAATTGGATTAAATATCTTATTTTTATTGTAATATTGCATAATAGGTTGAATTAATTAACATTATGACAGGTAAGTTAAACAAGTATTTGGGATTAACTCTTAGAATGAGAGTTATACGTAATAATATGGATTAAGTTGAAGACATAGATGTCGTGCAGTAATAATAGGAAACTTACTACTATCAAGAAGGATTAACATTTAAGAAGAATTCTATTTTTTAAAGCGCTTCAAACAATGATTCATATAGAGATAATTTAATTCATAAGCTCTAGCTTTAATAGGGATTTTAAAATACTAATTCAAATGAATAAGCACCGGCTTCAGTGGATGATTCATTTAAGAAGTCAAAATTTACTGAAATTGTAAAAAATTTTTAAAACAGCTATTGCTAAATTGAAGAAGAAGACGAGGAAACCTTCACTGAAAAGAAAAGTGAAACTAGATACAAAAAATTTTATGGGACATACACAACAACTTAAAATGATCATGATGGGTTTTCTCAGGAAGATTTTGATAATGAAAATGAAAAAGAAGATGAGGAAGATGAAAAAGAAGTTGAAGTAAAGCAGGTTAAAAAATAGTTAAGCAATTAAAATTAGCCAATATTATAACAAATAGAATAGAATTAGAAAAAGAAAGCTAGCCTCACTTAAAACACTCAAGAAAAATAAAATAAATAATTATTAAGTGATGAAGACCTTGTTGATATTGATAATTACAATGTTTAAAATTATTACAATTACGATATAACTGATAACGAAAATGAAAATAATTAAAATTAAATTTATGATAATGTTGTTGATAATTCATACAGTTATTACTTTTATGACGCAGAAAATCCTAGTACAAACTATGAAGCCACCTTTGATAAAAAAAATACAGTATTTGATACTTCATAAAATAATTATCTAGTGAATAACTAGAATACCCCTTTAAATAGTTTCATGATTTAAAATGATATCAGTGTAATTTCTAAGCATACCGATTTAAGTACTTTTTCGTTAAAAAATAAAACTCTTTTTTAAGAAGACTTAAATATCTTATCAAATAATAAAATTGCTAAGAATAATTAAGCAGATGAAAACAATTTAGAAATTTCTTTTGACATTAACAAGTAGTAATTTATAGAAAATTATGATAATTATTAATTTAATGCATCTAATTTAGATTAAATTCAATAAAATATGCAGGCTTCAGCTTTAAATTTAAGCTAAAATTAAACAAATAATATTAATTAAAATGAAGCCGAATCATTTAATCTTACTAACAGATCAACTTTTAATAATTAAACTTAAATGTAGTAAAATTATAATAAAAGTTTACAGTAAAATAATTACCGAAAAAGCAATCCTTTTAATGTCAATAACGATGAAAGAAATTAGGAGATAACATCAAATACTAATAGAGGTATTGATGAGAATAATTACAGCTATCCATTAGAAAGTGCAACAGGGCGAGATCAACTTGATACCTCAAAGGAACCAAATACTAACAGATATTTAAATTCAGCATAGAATAATCAGAATAATTCTGAGAATAATAAACAAAAAAAATAATAAGAATTTGCAAAAAGAATTTAAAAATTGTTTAGAAAAGTTAAAAACTCTATTGCTTGGATAGGTAAAGTCAAACAATAATCGTTTTTCGTCAGAAATAATGTTGAAAGCAAACCTAAAGATCCATATAATCAAACTGTTGATGAAAACAATAGTATTTATTCGTCTTTTAGAAACACAGCAAGGTCAGGGACTATTGCTGAAAGTAGTGTATATGAAAATACAAATAATATAAAGAATGACTCAGTAATAGAAAATACACCAAGACATAACAATGGAAATCGAAAAGATGTTTCTAAATCTTAATTCAATACTTTGAAAAAAGGTATTTCAATTAATAATAGTCAAAAAAATAAAACAGCTTCGAAATTTGCTTAAAAAGGTTTGGGATTTCCAAAGAAAATGAAAAGCGTTTCTGAAATCGAAAACTATTAGTAAGCCTAAAAGCTCAAAGAAATAATGGTTTAATAACCTGATTCTGTAAATTCTTATTCTTAAAAGGAAAGCCAAACAGGGTTAAAAAAGCGATATATAAATACAATTTTGAGCCAAAAAATGCCATCATTTTTAATAAGTAAATTTTAAATTTATCAAATATTTTTTTATAATTTATTACAAATTAAAATATTAAAATTATAGAATCAACAATATTAACTCTATTTGCTGCTGCTTCATCTGTTATAACTTCTTTAGTTGTGTACTAGTTTAGTTAATCATAAAGCTAGCTTTTATTAACTAACTTTGGGAATACTTTTAGAGAACCTTTAGCAGTGGTTGATGTTTCGAATGCGATTAGAATTAATGAATTATACTTACTTTACACAATTAAAAATTAAATAAATCTAGCTTATCCTTTGTAATAAGAAAGAAACAATTAGCAGAGAAATTTTGCTTTTTAGTTAGTTAACACTTTATACCAATATTTAGTTAGCGTTTATAGAGATAATAATGACGAACAGGCAAAAAAGTACATTTTCTTTTTAAAATAATATGGAATAAAATATATTTAAAATTTTTTCAAATTTAAATATTAAGGTTTTATTTATATTCAGATGCAGAATTATATTAATACTTAAATGGTAGTTAAATTCAAAGATAAACAAAATAATTAATTTTTTTTGATTATATTATGAAAAATGCATGGATGTAAAATAAATTTAGAAAAATAGCATTTAAATAATGTTATTTAATTAATATTAGGGATACTTAAATGTTAGGGTTTAATAATGATCCAAGATTAGACGCGTTATCAAATTATTATAATTTTTTTAATTCTTAGCTAAATGGTACAGATATTAACTAGATAGAGTGCTAATCTATTTTAGACAACAATCAAAACACTATGCAAATCAACATAATTTTGCAAATAATTTTAAATTACTGTAAGCCATTTTTCTTAAGTTAAATATTTTTAATTTTTAATAAACAAAGAAAATAAATAAATTCTCATTTCAAACACAAACAAATTAAAAATTTCCTACTCATAATTTTTTTCAATATTTAGCTTTTGTTATAATAGCCTAAAAGAAAATATTTAAATCGATTATATTAATTTAGGATTAAACACAAAAAAATTTATTAATTAAAAAGTAATAAAATATTTCTGGATATAAATAACCTAATCATTGTAAAAAATTATGATGAATTTGTCTTATCTTTTATTTACTATTAGATTAAAAAATATTTATTTTTTTATTAAATGGAGAATCAATTAGAAACAAGTTTTACAAATTTAAATTAAAAATTTTAATTTAATTATTTATTTAAATTAATAACTAATAAAAATATTTTTTATTTGAAAAGCATGTGCTATTTTAATATTTCCTTTGTACTATTTCTCTTAGTTGAAAAGAGAAAATTATCTTAAATTATTCACAAGCTTTAATGGAGATAAGATTGTAAAACTGTTTGAATTGTATGAGGAAGCAGACATGGTTTTTGAAACTAATGATGTATTGTAATTTATTGGAAGCACAAACTAACAAAGTATATCATAATATATTTAATAGCCTGTGGTTTTAGCTAACAAAAAGAAAAGATCTTCAAATATTGAAGCTCTTCCTAAAATAAATTGCTCAATAGTATTACTAGTGATTATTATAATTATCATTATATCAATTTATCCTATTTTGAGCTACACTCTAGTTGTTCAGTAAGCTGTTTAATTTTAAAATAACCTGTATGAATTAGTACTTTTCTGTAGGAGTGCCCTATAAATAGCATAATCCTACACAACGATGTATGTCCAAATAAACTAAATTTCTCATCCTACTATATACACAGAAGCTAATAGTTTTATTTAATTGCAAATCTAATTAAATATTCAAGTAAATTTATATGATTTTTTCAAAAAAATATAGCATAATTAATTAGTCAATTAATGTAAGGATAATCTAGCTTTATATTTTATTATTTTATAAATAGGATATTTTAACAAGAAATCAATAGGTACTTGATGATTTGGTGAACATCTAGAATTCTACTTAAAGTAGTAGCAGATATAACTGGAACCAATATTCAAATATTATAATAAATCCTATTTAAAATGATATTTGCCAAGCCATTTAGAGCAATTTACCAGTTTTTAGCACAGCCAACGTCACTAACAACTTTGATTTGAATAAATGCCAAACAACCTATAATGGCATAATGCAAAGTGGTGCACTAATAACTTTAAAAACTATTTTTACAATATTTTAAGAGTTCATAAATATTTCATAAAATACTAATAACCAAAATTTTCAAACAAAATTGTAAAGCTGGGATGAAGGAGTTAATTTACAAGAAATGGATAAACTTTTTGATTAGATAGAATAGTGGTTTTATATTACTATTCAATATCAAATGTATAATGGTAATTAATTTTACTCATACTTACAATCTATCTAGCTTTATCTCTTTTATTATCAACTTTTGATAACAATATTAATATTTGGTTTCGGCCTATCCTATTTCTCAAGATTTCTATCAAAATCTGTAAACAAAACAAAATTTCTAATAAGCATAATCCATATTGAAGCTCTCATTGAAAATCCTTATGTAGTTTCTTTCTTTAGAAAACAATCAGATTTCTAAGATATTTGATTATTTTAGTTTCAAAAAAACTGTAGCTGATTAAATTCTATAGATAATAAAAATTACTGATTTTGCTTAGATAGACTTGGAATATTTTAAATAAGTAAGTAATAAACTAATAATTTAGTTCTACTTTATTAAATATTAATTTAAATGAGACTCATTTCTTTTCTTATTTTCTTTACTCAAAAAAACCAATAAAGCTCCTATTAACATGCTCTGTCTATCTTCTTATTCTTTTTGTAGATAAAAATCTTATTTAAATAATTTCTAAATTAAATCTACCTTATATATTAATACAAATATTCTACAAAATATATAAGTTAAATTTAATTATCTAAAATTTGTGTTCAATTTTTTGTTAATAGAATGATTTTTAGATTTTATTGAGAAACTCAAAATTTAAAAAATTATTAAATCCTCTTAACAATACATTTAAACCTCCTTAATTTTTTATTTTAAAATTACTAAAGTATTTTATTATTTATTACTTGAGTTAAAAGGTAAAAGAGAAATTAATATAATTTTATTTACTATTATTCTTTTATCTTTGTTGGATTTATGCATGCATTAATAATTTTTAAAATCTTTATTATGTATAATGATTTATTTAAGATATGTTTACAAGAGAAAATTTGTAATAACAATGTTAGCTGCTTACTGTATGTATTTAAATTACTTGATAATAACATTTTTAAATTAATTCACTAAAAATAATAGAAATTTTATTTATTTATATAGTGATATTTGATCTCTTGAAAGAATAATATAAGTATTGCAAATTTATTACAAATAGCGTACTCATTTATATAAATAAAAAAATGAAAGAATAATAAAAGTAATCCTAAAGCATATATAAAAATCTCTACCTTAAACCATCAGTAGTTGGTATAGGGGATTCTTTTTCAACAGCAGGTTTGTAATAAAGTTAAAATATTCATCAAATTTCTTTAAATAGTTAAGGCAAGAATAGTATGTAACCATAAATAGATTATAAAAAATATTATAGCAAAGAAACCAATAACTTTAGGTCACTAGGTAGAGGTTGATATTTTAATTCAAATTAATATGAGGAATATCATTATCTTATTTTTATTTATTAATTCTATTATATATTTATATCAGGCAAATAAGTTAGTAGTCAAAATAATAAGTCTGAAGAGTAAATAATACTACCTCAAATAAAAGGAAGTAGCTTTTAAAATAAATTTGAAGACATCTAAGTAAATGCATAAATTAAATCAAAAAGTATAAATGGCCAAACTAAATTAAATAATGATCTTAATTGTCCTGCTTAATAGCAAATATATAAATAGTCTGAATAATATAGTAATATATATAAATAGAAAGTTATGAAATAAAATTAGCTAATAAAAAAACGATTATACGAAAATGCCTCTTAAATTTAATCAAACTATGTGCCTTTTACTACTAAAATGTAGGAAATATAAGTTTAACAAAATTCACTTAGCCTTCAAATTAATGGAACTTTAAATTAATAAAAATAAAAGGCTTTACAAGAAAACTTTAAAGCATAATTTATGTCTCCTTAAATAGCAAAAAAAAATTCAGAGATACAACAAAGATAATAAATTGAAAATTAGTTAAATAATAATAATCATAGCGTATTAGTTGTTTCTTCTTAAAATGCTTTGAATGCAAATAGCTTTAAATAAAGTAATTAGAAGCTTAACAACAAAACTTTTAGTAGAAGTTCTAACTAAAATAAAGAAAAATAAGGTTAAAATTTATCATTAAATAATATTTCCAATTCAGTAATTCAAGTAAAAAAAGTAGATTCTAATAAAAGTAATTGTGATAGCGAAAGAAACCATTCAAATTAAATTTAAAATATTTCTGTAAAGCAAGAAAAAGATTAAATATAAGTTAGATCATAAACTGAATGCACTATTGATTAAGATATTGATGATATAACCATATAAAAAGGTTCATAAAAACTGATGGTTAATCTCTCAAAAAATTCATAAACAAAAGGAGTTAAATTTGGTGTCGATAACTTAAGCAAAGATTCAAATAAAATTTCTAGTTTTTGTGGAGTTGAAGAAAAAGGGAGCAAGAAATAAATTGAAGAAATACAGAGTATTTTAAAAAATAAAAAATAAGAAAGTATAAGTTTATCATCTACAGAAATTTAACAAACATAAAAAACTTAATCTACTGTTTAAGATATACTTAATCTTGAAGTGAATTAAGTACTTTCTAGAAAACCAACTTAACCTATGGAGAGCTCAACGTTTTCAAAGGTTAAATCGTCATATGAATAAAATAGTTTGAACAAATGTTTTTCTGAGTTCGATGAAGGAATTTCTGATGAAAATGAAGACAGTTTTGAAATGGAAGAAAGATTAAATGAATTTAATGATGAAATGAATTAGTAGTAAGCTGGCTAAAAAAAAGAGGATTAAGATTAAGATGAAGCTGGTATTGATTAGTATTAAGAAAATTCACCTTAACTTACATATAATGAACCATAAATTATCGAAAAAGTTTAAAATTTTAAAAATCAATTAAGCTAAGAAGATATTTAGGATAATTAGAATGGTAATGAAGGTAATCATAACAATGAAAATGAAGGTGATGATGATGGAGCTACTATAAGCTACAAAAAATAAGTTCAGTAACAAATTATAGAGAAATAGAAAAATAAAGGAATCCTTAAGACATTTACAGTTTAAGAGACTAAAAGATTATTAAAATTACAAAAGAACACATCAAACTATGTTTAAAGACTACAATATATAAAAACTTACTATAATGTATAAGAGAAAAAAATTATGGTTCAAAATACTTAAAACTAGTAGTAATTTATTATAGATATATTTTAAGACGACACTGGTGGTGGTAGGTATGACTGGAAAATTAATGATGTCATGTTAGGTGCAGGCTCACAAGGAAGAGTTTATAAAGCCTTTTGCTAAAAGCAAGTTCGTAATTTTGCTCTAAAAATGATCAATTTAGATGACTTTGAAAGTGACCAAGCTTTGGATGTGATTAACGAAATTTGCTTACTGAAATTTCTAAGAGGTCATCAACCTTTTATTTAGCTTCAAGATGTTTTTGGATTAGAGAGAACTAACTGTAATAAAACTTTTATTAAAATACATTAAACTGCTAAATATATTTATTTATTTTTTTTTACATTTAAAAATAGAAAAAACATTAATTTTAGTTATGGATTATTGCTAATGCAATCTAATGGAGATAATTAATTATAGGAAAGACAACAGACTATATTGGAAAGAAGAAGAATTGATGTTCATTTTTAAGCAGATGCTTGAAGGACTTAAGTTACTTCAAGACAAGAGGATATGCCACAGAGATTTAAAAATGTAGAATATCCTTTTTAGTGCAAAAGATATAAAATATAAAATTGGAGATTTTAGTGAAGGTAAATTCTTGTAAAATAGTTAATAAGAATAGTCCAAGGAAGATTAAATGCTTCACAGTTTTAGAGGGACATGGAAATATTTATCTCCTGAGCTCAGCACAGCTCTAAAGAATGTTGAAGATGTTTGTGCTTATGATCCATACTTGAGTGATTTATATTCTCTGGGAGTTTTATTCACAGACTTAGTTTCTTTGAATGAAGTAAAATTTCAAACCAAAGTTGTGAATGGAAATAAGTCAAAAAACAATAGTAATTATATGACATAAATGTAAGCCTATTTGACAGCGTGCATTTAGAAGAATACATATCCAAAAGTATGCTAGCTTATACTTAGCCTTTTAAACGAGTCTCCAGAAAATAGGAAATCCTTCGAAAGCATCTTAAAATCATACGAGTTAGAAATAGATCTATCTTAGGTAATTCTCTAACAAGACAAAGATATCTCACTTGAAATTGAAAACCAAAGAGAAAATTCTAAAGTCATGTCTCAATACTAAAAGGCTAAAAAATTATTTATTATAGCAGAAGGTTATGAAAAGATTCTTAAATTTGAGAGAGCAATAGAAGCATATTAACAAGTTCTCTAAGGTATTTCTAATTATTTTTTTGATGTCTAGCTTCTTACATTCTGTTAAATTTATTCTATCTTCAGTTGAACATTCTTTAATTTTTATCTTTACATTCACAGACCAAATTTTTTGAGGATCTTATCAATAATTTTATCCAATTTTTGATAAGATTATTCTAAAATTATTTAAATAAATATTTAAACCATTTAAACATTTAATCAATTTTATTAGCTACCATTTACATGAATACAAAGACTATCAGATCAAGAGCTTTATATAATGTAGGAAGATGCTATGAAAAACTTGGACAGTTTATAAAGAGCTTAGAATTTTATTAGCAATGCTACTATTTTAGAAAGAAGATTTATAAACCTGATAGCAGAAGAATAGGTATTTGATAAAAATATTGAATTATAAAATTTATTTTTACAATTAAATGAAAAGGTGAGATTTTAAATGCTTTGGGAATAGCTTATAATAAGCTTGGAAATTAGTAAGAATCTAAAAATTATTATGAATAGAGTCTTTAAATTGCACTCAATATATATGGATAAAACCATATTATTATAGCAAATATGTATAATAACTTAGGTACAGTATATTTCAGCTTAAAATAATATTCAAAGTCATCACAGAATTTTGAATAAGCTATATCTATCTTGAAAGCAATCAATTTAGAATTTTAGTCCTTTGAAATTCTTAATAATCTCTCTGTAAAATCATTAATATTTTTTAATTACAAAATATACTTTCTTAATTATTTTTTCAAGATAGCTTTATAAATTATTTTAAATTAAAAAGATGGTCTATTTAGAATAAGGGAAGTTTACTTAGTCTGAATTGTGTTTAAAAACTGCTTTAGATTTGGTTATCAAACACGAAGGGGAAGATAACTACAGGCTTATAAGTATTTATATAAATTTAGGTACATTACTTTCTGAGCAAAGAAGGTCTGAGGAATAGGACTAAGAAATTAAAGATAGATAGCTTAAATCTATCAATTATTATCAAATTGCCGAATCTTTATGCATCAAATATTATGGTGAATAATACCATCAATTAGGAGAAATATATAATTTAATGGGAATATCTTACTAAAATCTTTAAGACTTTGATAGATCTTTATATTACCTTTTAAAGAGTGAAGATGTGTTAAAAAATAGCAATAATTAAAATATATTATGGCAAACCTATTCTACTTTAGGTGTCTTATATAATATGCAAAAGCTGTACGAAAAATCTATAGAATATTTCAAGAAATCATTGGAAATTCATGATTAAATTGATAGTGATTTATTCAAAAAAGCTGATCTTTGCTATAATATTGGCTGTATTTACTTGTATTCTAAAAAAATTGCTGATTCTAAATATTGGTTTGAGAAATCTCTAAATTTATATGAGTAGAGTGATGAATCACATATAAATATTGCTGTAATTAATAAATTCTTAAAAAAAATATAATTAAAAGAAATTGATGAGAGCTGAAATTATATTTATAAAAATAGCATTATGTATCAATTTCCATGTTAATTTAAAGGTTTAAAGTATTAAATACTCAAATAAGTCATATGTTTATTAATAAAATAAATGGCTAAGTCTGACTTTATTAGAATTTTTGGCGAAGGAGCTTTAAATTTAATTTTCATATAAAAAATGATTTAAGCATTTAATTTAAATTATAAAATATATTTAAATAAATTGGGTTTATTTTAAATAAAATAAATTAAAATGAATATCTAATTAACTCTTTACTATTTGATAAAATACTCAGATATATTTTAATTATTTTCACATATTTAAAAAAATTTTTGAGAAAGTAAAATCAATTCCATATTTTAATAAAAATAATTCACATGATAACTATGATAAAATAATTATTTTTGCTTCTCTTACATTTTTGATAAAAAAATTTATGAATATTAATATATAATGCATTTATAATTTAAAATTAAATATATGATGATATATTTCTGAAAGAATATACACTCTATTTTACAAAAGAATATGATAGGTTTATATCGAATGGAATAGAAAAGCCAACTAAAATAATTTTAAGCTATTAATTAAATTCTTATAAAATGGGTTTATTATAAATAAACTAAACTAATTTTAATATCTTAACTCAAATCTATATGGTGAAATTTTTTGAATACATTTTAATGATTTATACAATTTTTTTACTCTTTTTGAGAAAGAAAAATATAATCTCATGTTTAAATAAAAATAATTCACATAATGGCTTTTATAAAATAATTAATTTTAGCTTTGCTTACATTTTTGATACTAAAAAATATTGAAAATTAATAAATAAAGTATTTAATAGTACAAGATTAAATATATGATATTTTTCTGACAGAATATACACAATTTTTTAGTAGTAGATGATAGGTTAATACCAAATTGAATAGAAAAAGCTAAAATAAATATAATAATACATTCAAAATATAATAATTAATAGTTTTTGATAATAAAGTCATACCAATTTGTATTGTTAGGAAATAAATAGATTAGAAGGACATACGCAAATATAAATATTTATAATAGTCTATAATTTAATTATTTTATTATTTGATCAAATAATAATCTGAATGAAATTTGCTCAATTAATTTCTTCAAAAACTGTTCCCGAATGGAAAAAATCATATTTAGACTATTAATTGTTAAAGAAAACATTAATACCTTTTAAGCTCACTTAAAAATTATGTGTTAAAACTAAGTTTTATAAGGGAGAAGAATCAATAAACCTTGTAGGAATGAAGTAAGATGATCAACAATTCTAAAAATTTAAAGAAATGTTCGAAAGTAATTTGATATCTGAAATTGATAAGATAAATTAATTTTTCCAATTCAAATTACTAAATGTAATTCATATTTGGAAAGGATTATATGAATCATACTTACATATAAATTGCAAAAGAAAAAAACTAGAGTCTGATTTTGATAAGTAATACAAAAACTTAAAAACAGCCTTCCATGCATATTACAGATAGATAAGACTGCTTAGAGGTTATGCTGATATAAATAAAGATGGTGTAAGGAAAATTTTAAAGAAATACAAGAAATATACAAGATATATTATCACAAGCGATGATCTAGTTGAAAAGTATGAATTTTTCGATTAATATTTAAATTGCTAAAGAATAAATCTTTTTAGTTTGCAAGAATATATTCGTTTAGATTTTAGTTTTACTCTCAATTATATAAGAAAAGTTGAATAATTCCTATTTAAAAGATTTTTTCAAAAAAAATGACATATTTGAACTGATTAAATGTCAATTGATTTTAATATAAAAATTGTTTTATTTGTGAATCTAAAAATTAAATTAAAAAAATCTTTTTATCTTTTAAAAATTATTTCTATTATTTTAATTAGAATTTAGTTTAAAATCAGAGATGGATTTCTTTAAAGAAATGAAGAAAAACTGAATACTTTAATAAGTGAAGTAGAAGCAGTTTATCTTAGCTTTTTTTACACAAGATTTAATCGAAAAAGAGGTAAAGAAGAACTAGAAAAGGCATATAATTTTTAAGGAGATTCAAGCAATCTTTTTATGTTTGGTATCTTTACTGGGCTTGCTATTTTGCTTGTTTGTTTAATTTTTTATGGGGTATCCTAAGATGAGACGAGTTCAGGTACAGATGCTTTTAGTTTAATATTTCCAATTTATCGTGGAATCGGTCTGATCATTTTGTAAAATAATTATGATGCTGTATTTATTAATTGAATTTATCTCTTTTGATACTTAACATTAGGTATCAGTGGTTAATTGGGTGGAATGTATACATTTGGGAGAAGTATTAAGTTAACTATAAATTGATTTTCAAGTTTAATCATCACTTCAGCACAGTATCTCAGATTCTGTAGAGGGCTGCTATATTTACATTTCTTTTTTTGTTATCATTTTTTGCCTTTACCTTAGTAAAATAGCATGAATAACCTACATTATAAGGAATATTACCCTTGTTGGTATGGGTGGCATTTTTAGGTTACATCTTTTTCCCTTCTGAGAAATGGTTTAATCCTTAAGGTAGAAAGTATTTCTATAAACTCCTAAAATTAATCCTTTGTATGCCTTTCAGGAAAATGGAGTTCAGAATAGGCTGGGCAACAGATCAGTTAGTTTCTTTTATTACTCCTTTAAAGGATATTGTTACAGCTATACTTTTCTACACTTGTGATTTTAGTTCTAACAAAATAGCTTCAGATAGTAAGTTATATTTTAATTCTTAAAATTGAGGCTATATCAGTTTAACAATTTATATAGGAACAAGCAGTATTTAATAGATAATCTTAACAGGCTTTGTTATGGCAACTATCCCTTCAATAATGAGAAGTATTTAATGTTGTAGAGCAATGTACGATGAAAAAAAATATTTCGGAACAAATAATTTTTATAATTTACTTAAGTATCAAAGTTCTTTATTAACAAGTATTTTAAGTTTTATGCTCTCTCTAATTAAATTTAATAAATGGGATTCTTACTAAACTCCTTTCCTTGTTGTTTGGATAATCAGTTCTGCTGTTTCTACTCTTTACAGTTATTATTGGGATTTAAAAAAAGATTGGGGTTTCTTGACCAAATCTAAGAATAAATGGTTGAGGTGAAATATTAAATTTTAAAAGAATTTATTTATTTATTCATTCATTTTAATAAAACAGAGATCATTTGGTCTACAAAAACCCTAACATATACTATGCAGTCTTTATAAGCAACTTTATACTCCGTCTTGCTTGGGTATTCAATATATCACCAGGTTTCCAGGTTAGTTTTATCCCAAATAAAGATTTGTTTAACTTTGTTATTGGGCTTTTAGAAATGTTTAGAAGGTAAACATTTTTTAAAGATTATCTTATTAGATATTTAAAATTTATTTGTTTAGGTGCTAATGGAACTTATTTAGGGTTGAATTGGAACATGTGAAAAACTGTGATAGTTTCAAAGCAGTTGATGACACTTCTCTTGCTATTAAGAATCTTGATAGTACAATCGAAAAAGATTACTAAGATAGAGACTAAGACAAAATGGACAGACTTAAATAAAAACAAAATTTAACAATTCACAAATAAGCAATGTCTAAGCACTTAATTGAAAACATAAAAAACCACTTCTTTTCAAAGTATTATCAAAAAGATAAGTCTTAGGAAATTAATAAAATAAATAAAGAGATAAATATATTTAAAAATAGAATATATTCAAAACTAAATTGAAAATTAAGTTTTTTTTTAAAAAAAACAACTCTTCATTTAAACAAGAGTTATAAGATTTACATTTTATCATAAAAATTAAAAAAATTTATTGCTATTTTTGTCACATTTATCATAGAATTAGCAAGCTAGTTAAAAAATCATTAATATTATATGTTTTATAATTAAAATTATTGAATCTTACAAATTTCTTTTTGAATTTATCATTATTATATTTTTCAATTTAAAAATATTTTAAGTTTAAAAAAATGTATTAATTATTATTATTACATTTATTAACTTAAAAAATAAATTATATCATTTAACATGATTTATTCAGATTTGTTCAAATAATATATTGAATTTAAAAAAATGAATGTTATTATTTTAAATCTTAAAAACTTCAATAAATAAAAAATATATTAATTTAAATACAAAATGATTCACTTAGGTTCATCAATTTATTTAAAAAACTATTATCGTTTTAACATAATTTATTTAATGCTTTAAATAAAAATTATTAATGCTTATTTGTTTATAATAATACTTATTATAAAATTAAAAATTAAGCTAAATCAATCTAGTTGTTTTACTTATTTTCACTCTCAATTTTAATTTTAATAATTAATTAATTTAAGAAAGATTAATTTAATTACTTTTATATATTAGCAAAAAAAATATATTAACAGTAAAAAATAATAGTAACCCCTTTATTAATCAATTATTTATTTATTTTATTTGAAATTCATAAAATTTATAAATTTTTAAAACTAAATATTTTTAATTTACTTTAATACATATAATTTAGTAGTTTATTTGTTTATAAGATATAAATTTGTTTAAAGATTTATATTTATATTTAGCAGAAAATTTAGTATTAAAAATATTTTATAATAAGAATGTAAAAAAACATTGTTAAATATGTCAAAAAATAGAATATATTTTTTGTGGATTTTATGTTGGATTTTGAGGTTTCTATTCCAGCTCAAATGTTGCTATATGTTCTGGAGTATCATTTTGTATTCTAGCTATAGGAGAAATGGCATTAACTTTCTCTATTTATTCAACAAAATCCTATTCTTACTCCTATATACCAACTTAATCATTTACTTCTGTATAGTACTAAATAGGGTAGTCTTGATTTTAATCTTTACTACCCTACATCTCTAGAGATTTTATATATTCTTTGTCTATTTATTTTTATTGTTCTTCATTTTAAAAGTGAAAAAGACACTCTTCAGTATCTAATCTAACTTATTTTCTTCTAATACGCTAATCTTTATAGTATTTTACAAGGAATTTTTGCTTGCTTCTAGTTATTTCAATACCATGGCCATGTTTTTTATCATCAAAAAATTCACCTTAATAAAAAATTATATCTGATGAAAATGGATATCTTAGAACACCAACCCCATTTCTTTTATCATTTCTGAATTCTCCTTCATATATTTCTTTACCATTTTTTCTTACTTGCTTACCATAGTTATATTTTAAACCTTTTCTATATTCACCCTAAAATTATATTTTTTTGCTTTTAAAGACACCTGGTCCCTCTCTTATACCATTTCTGAAGAATCCTTCATAAACACCCTTATTTTTGTTGTATGTCAATTTACCTTTTCCATTAAATTCATTTCTATCAAACTACCCTTCAAACACTGATTTATTTTTTAAGATGCATCTACCCTATCCGTGCATTACATATCTAATTTTTTTTCATTTAATTTTTAATATTATTTTTATTATTAAAAAGGTAATTAGAAAATATATAAGTGTTTTCATTAAATTTTTTGAAATATCTATCAGTTTTCAGTTTATTGTAAAAATTTATAAAAGTATTTACGTTTATGTTTCTAAATCGTAAATAACTTCTCCTTCATAAGAAAGATAGGTAGGATGACCATCAAAAAATATCTAACCATGTGTAAGGAAATTATTTTCAAAGTTTCCTCGATATAGAACTTACTTTTTATTTGAATATTCACCTATCCCGTTATACATTCCTTGATGTATGTAGCCTTCATAAAAATGTTAACTATTATAATTTATCTTTGTAAAGTATGGGACTGTTGGATCAGGGTGATATTTTATTGTAAGGGAGTTAGTTTTCTTAAAAATAAGGAAACCATCTTCGAAGCGACTACACCTAAAATTTCCCACAAAACAAAGGCCTGACAACATAAAAGTTGTATTGTATGGTTAATCTTTACAAAATATTTCGTTTAAATAATTTCCTATTGTTTTGTCTTAAGAATTAAATAGCTCTAGAGGATGAAAAAATTGAATTGAAAAAACAGAATGATCTAAAACAACACAAGTGTCATTGAGAATATAAATAGTCTTTTGTTTTGAATTTTATATTACTATGGGGATATTATCAGCTGCACAAATAGTTCCTTAATCATTATCAAAGAACCCTGTAACTTTATTTCCAAACAAATCTTCATACATTTTCTTTTAGCTTTTCCAGTAAGTTAAAAATTATTAAATGAGAGCTAAATAGTTGAGACTTTTTGATTCCTCAATCCTCTTTAAAAATGCTCCTTCCATTTATTCTTACTATTGTTGCTTCACATTCTTTATCTGTGTTATCACATCTTTTTCTAATAAACTTTCTATTGAGCTATTTATAGGAGCTCCTCTCTCATCATATGAAATTTATGAGTAGGGGTTTCCAGAAATAGTATCAATAACTTCAATCTAATAAAAAATATATTTTATCAAAAAAAAACAAACATTTTTTTAAGATTTTTACATTTTATGGAACACAATTGGAAGAGAAGTATCCTAGTATTATATCATTACTTGGGTTTATTAATATACCTTCACCTTTAATCACGTCTTTTAAACTAAAATGAGTTATATTAAGCTCCGGATTGTGAAGTATGTAGCTATTCTTATAGCTATCTCTATAATAGACAATACAATCTTTATAATTCACCCAAACAAATGTATTACTTCCTGTTATAAAAATACTTTCATTAGTTCCTTCTCTTTGACATTTTTCTATTTCTGAAGAGATATCTAAAACCAGATTATCAGAATATTCCAAAAGCTTCTCATAATTATCTATACCTGCTGCAATTTTTGTATTTAATTTCAACTGTTGAAGTAAAAAGCTTGCAATTTCTTCACTAGAGCTTCTTATTTCAGAATCATAGACTATGCTCATTTAAATAATTTTCAAGTAAATCTTGTTAAATAAAATAAATTAAATAAAATTAATTATAAAATAACTTACATCTAAAATATCTGGAGGTATTTTTATTTTAGTAATTGATGCTTCGCTGTTTTCTAAATTTTGATAAGAACTCTAATTACTCTTTTGTAAATATTCTTCTTTCTCTTTATTTAGGATTGTAGAAAGATAGTAAGGATTTTTTAATTTTGCCAATTCTTAAATATAATCACTATTATTAACTAGGTTTATAAGAGGTTTCTTAAATATTGTATGGAATAGGATTGAGCCTAAAGCCCAGATATCACATTTAGCTCTTTGCATTTCCATGTTTCCTACAAATACTTCTGGCGCATATTCGTTACGATTTATAGTTTAATTAGAATTTTAATGATGTTTTTATTTTTAAATGATTTGTTCATTTATCTCAGTTATATCTAATGATACAACATTTGAAATTGAAAAATCATAGTGATACAATTAAATCAGTGTAATAATATTAGGTAGATAAATTTTTCCTCCTTTCCTATAAAGTATATTAGTTCCCCAATAGTTGATCAACCCAAATTATTCATTCAAATGCAATGCTAGTGCTATCTGGTATAGCTGATATATCTCTATAAATGTTAAATCAGAATTCAAAGTAAGTTTTTCATCATATGTCTCTGAAAGTACATACCAAACCTATTCATTCATATAAAAACCATAGTATTTTAAACAAAATGAGCTGCTTCTCTTAATAAGAGGATAGAAATCATCACTAAATATTTTTTCAACGTTAGGAATTTTTGTAATTTAAAATTTTTAGCTAGTATTAAATTTAAAGTAGCCATATCCATTTTAACCATTAAAAAATGAGTTTCCATTTTATTATCTCGAACCTTCATTGGTGTTATCAATCGAATCTTTGTTTTCACCTGTAAAAACCAAATCTTCATTTGTGAATACAAGAATTTCATCTTGCATAAACTTACCTTTCAAAGATATATTATATTATTTATCTAATTTCATGTAAAAATATTATTAAAGTATATTCTCTTCTTTTTTATTTGGCAAAATTTCTTTTGAATCTTTTGGGTAAGATATATTATTAGCATCTTCCTATTTGCTCAAATTATTTTAATTATTTGTTTAATCACTTTGTAAGTTTTATTATGTCTAAATCTAACTCTAAGAGCCTTCTTTTAAATAATGATCATTTTCCTAAATAGAAATATATTATGATGATTGCTCTTATTTCTTATCAAATCTACTACTGCTCTACACTATAGACTTAGAATGAGAATTCATTTAAAAGTCATTTACAGATTCTAACTAATTTTCAGATTATGTAGGATATCTCTGATTGGAGTGAGAAGTTACTTTAACTTCACCAACAGATTGCATTGATAATTTGTTTTTAGTGTACTGCAAGGAATGTTCCGATTTTTCTTCAATCTGTTCTAGTTATTTCTAAACACGAATATAATATTATCTCTACAAATCATTTTATCCCTGCATAGCTTCTAATTCGATTTAACCTTAGCGATTAGCTCTTTCTTGATCTTGAAGCTACTTTTCTCTTTGTATTTCTTCTGTTTTTTTCATATAAAAATACTTTAGGATATTGTAGTTAATTTTTTCCAAAGAGAATATTTATGTAGCTTTAAGGATATTTTAATTTTTAACAATCAAGAGTCTCAAAGACTGCACATCTAATGGAGTACTAGCGGCTGATTAAATGGACATTTTTAGCAAATTCTTCCTTTTAAAAAAATCATAATTACTAATACAGTTTCCTATAGAGTAATTTTTTCCTGGTGGAAAAAGGATGTTGTATCCTATATGAACTAAATCTTCGTAGTGTTGCTTAAGAGTAGATGTTATGTATTACATTTGAGATTTCTCTTTAAATAAATAAATTTTTGCTAAAATGCTAGTTTTAACATCTCTCGTTTAAAGCTGAAGTAATTGCTGATACAACTACTTTGAAAATAAATTTTAATCTGTTTACTCTGTTTCATGCTAATTTTTCTTTCTCTTTTTAATCTTAATAATATTTCCTTAACTTTCTTGTAGTGTGTAAACTTCAGCTTTTTTAGTGAATTAAGGAGGCAATGAATTCTTTACCAATGCTTTTGCTACCCTTTTTTATTCCTTTGTTACCTATTCTGATACTTTATCTAAATTTTTTTTTATAAAAAGCTTGCATAAATAGTCTCTCATTAACTCATAGTATCCGTGCTTTAAAAGGACTTTTAAGAGAGAATATGACTATAAAACATTCTTTTGAAGAAAAACACCTCCTCTAAACAATAATTTAGCTAAAATAAGATTATCAAAAAGCTTAAATTAACTTTGTGAAATATTTGAGATTATAGTGAATACACAAAGGGCACCAAAATAATCTTTTTCTTCTTATGTAAAGACACATTTAGATAAAAGATACAAATCATATGCTTCTATTCTACTTTTAGCTATTTCTTTTAATTCTTCTAGACTCTCCTTCACCTTGGAGTGTCTTATCTAGCACTAAATTACCATGACAGCTAAATAGGGCTTTTTATGTTTCTCTTATAAACTTGGTTGCAGCAAATTCAAAATATCTTTGTACAATCCATTATAGCATAAAAGACTATAAAGTATTTGAATAGATTTTTTCTCGCCTAACAGCAGCAATAAATTATAGCATCTGAGCCCTAAAACAGTGTTTTGATCTATGATAATACTTTTTTCTCCTAACATCTATATTGAATCATAATAAAGCTCCTATATTTATTAAAGTTAGCTTAATTTAATAAATAATTTATAAGTTAGAATTTCAAATTATTATACCATAAATTTAAAAATATAATAAAAAAATGCATAGTACTTTGAAAGCAAAATTTATCCAGTTCTATTCTTGTTTTTTTGTTAAAATTTCATTGTTAATAATACAACTTTTTATTGCTAACCATTCCTAGTTCTTTCTAATATCTAAAGGGGTTAAATGATAAAGCTAATCTTTCTCCTTAACTGTAATTTCAGAAGCAAAGACTAAATCATTATCACTTTCATCAATTAGAGTCTACTTGTTGTGAATTTTTTAATAGAATTTAACCATCTCATTATATAAAAAAATACTGTGGCGAATACCACTTACTTTCATATTCTTTAGTCTCTCAATAATTTTATTTAGGATATTGGTCAATTAATCTTTATTTTCTCTATCTTCTTATCTCTATTTATTTATATCGCTTTGCATGTCGCTTTTAACGTTTATCATATACTTCCTATCAGGATCATAATAATAGTGAACAAAATTAATAAGGTTTTCTCCTCCGAAATATAAATCCTTTCTCAATAAATCTTCCATAAAATCTCCATGAGATTAACCAAAGCAGTCAAACAAGCCTATTAATATTTACATCCCTCCTATCTTTGGTATCATAGGTAAATTATGAGGGCAATGATTAAACCCAAAATTCATTATATTTTTTAGAGAAGCATAAAACGCATCTACTAAATTTCCCTAAACAACCAAACATAAATTGTGCATTAAAGATGAAATGATATCATCATCCTTTTCAGTGAATTTAATTTCTTAATTTCTATCTTTTTATAAGGCCTTCATGAGTAAGCTTGCAGTATATGACCCTTCATTTGAAAGTTGCTTTAAAGTTTCTATTGCTAATTTTTTTTATTCACTATTGGAGTAAAAGTAATTGTAGAAATCGTGAGTTTAGAACTGATGTACTCTATATTATCCTGCATGATACATTTCCATTATTTTATCTGAATTAATTTCTAGAAAGTCACACAAAAACATTATTTAAGCCTTAGGTATTGAGCTATTGTTTGTAATTACCCAAAGCTGATCTATTTCAATCAATTTTAAATCGCTGACTTCAAGAGTTTACTTTTCTGAAAGCCTTTAAGCATCAGAGTCTTATTTATTTATGTTCCTTCCCTCTTTTTCTGTATTAAGTTTAGGTGTCTTAGGATTGGCTTAAGATTACCTCATTTCTTCTAATTTGAAATGCAGATTGAAAATAAATATACTTAGTACTTGATTTAAAGCTAAAATCCTATTTTTATTGAACTTTGATAACTTTATTAACTATGAATTAATTAATAATAAACTAACTTTTTGGCTGGAATAGTAAATAGTAATAATTAATAAAGGATGATCAACTACCAATTAGTAGATACATTTTGGATCTTTTTTAAATTATTCAAATTATTGATTAATTGATTGATTATTCTTTCATTTAAAAAACCAATTAAATTGTAATTTATATTTATTATCGTTTTGCTTTTTAAATCTTATCAAAAATTAGACAGTTTCATGCTTTGATAAAAAATTAATATTTGGTAATAATTGGTATCGAAATTTGTGTTTGATCAAAAGAATCGAAATTATATTAATTACTAAAAATTTCAAATATTAATTTTTAATGAAAATAATAATATATGTACACATTAATTAGATGCTAATATCTACTAATGCTTGAAATAATTAATTATAGTGAATCTATTTTTTACATTAATAAATAAAGAAATAAAGGCCTATTTAAATTTTAATTATAATCAACTCAATTAATAATAGTACCTTAAAAAATATTTTATTTACACAAGAGATATAATTAATTTACTTATTTAGATATGATATTGAAATAGTAATAGAAATTGATAGATCAGTAATTTATATAAATTTAATCATCGTACTTCACAAAATCGTGAGGAAAAATAAAGTGTTATTAAATATTTTATTAGTTTTTTTGACAATTTTGTTATTGTTGAAGTAAGTGAACTCCATTTTCAAGATATTTTTATTACATTTTTTAATAATGTTTTTTAGAAGAGTTTTAACTTTAGACATTTCCAGTTGTTGGTGATATCTAGTAGTAATCTTGATCGCTTTAAGGCTAAGGTGTTTATGAGATTTGTACATTTTATTTTAGTTATTACATATAAGAATTAAACTCTTATCGGTGAGCTTCTGTAGGAGAATATAATTGTCTTGGAGGTTACAACGGTCTCAGAAGCATTTTTTGCTTTTTATCGTATTAAGATGGATTTTTTAATTTAATCAATTTATTGGTTTCATTCTTTTTTGGTTTTGGATCAAAATTGCCTATTATTTCATAATGGCCTGGTCCTGGGTTTTCATTTTGAATATCATCATAGTTATTTTCATTAATGAATTTATCATCTTCTAAATACCTTGGCGATAGCTTTTTAGGACTTCTTGAAAAACTTCTTCCTTTATAATTTTGTTATGTATTTGGAATAGATATCAAACTAAAATCTTATTTAGCAAACATTCTATTTATATCTATTTCATAAAGTGTATTTCCTCTCTGCCTAGATTTACTTTAATTCCCAAACTTTGGATCTACAAATTCTAGCGAAGGACTTTCATTATTGCTATGAGAGTTTTAAGGATATTTAAGGTTTTATGCATTTAAAAAAGATTCGTCTCTCTTCGACTGAGCAAATTTAAAGGATATACCTTTCTTTTATAGATAATTATCATTAATATATTTAGCTGGTCCTGGACTCAAATTCTGTCCATCAACAATAGATTTTCGTCTATTTAACATTTTTTTGTTAATAAGTTCAGTTGTTAAGTATTTGCTTAGTGTTTCATTTGTATTAATAGTTGAGGGCTCTGTATATATCTTAGCTGTAGGAGCTTTAGGTTAAACTAATTCATACTTGACACTATAATGTCCAGGTCCTGGAAGATGTTAATTTATAATTTGAGGCATATTTTAATCAATAGGACTGCTAACCTCACTTTTCATTCGATGTGATCTCTTTTTATTATTTTCTCTTTTGTCTAAACTTTTATTTTCCCTTTATTTGATCGGTGTATTTTATCTTTCATTATTTTATAAAAAAAATTAAGGAGACTATTAGGCTTTAGCTGAAAGCTGTTAAGAATTATCATCAAAAATAATCCTTTTATGATGTATATAAGGAAGCATTAAAAATTAGGAATTAATTATTATTTTTAATTTGGTAATTATTATAAAATTTGTTTTTTATCCAAACAAAAACCATAAACATTATCTTTGATTTTAAACCATTCTTTATAATAATTTATTTTTCTTATTAAAAAATGGAGTCACATCTCAAAATAATTCATTTTAATTTTTGAAAATTTTGAAATTCCAAAAATCTTTTATAATTAGAAAGAAGAGGCTCATTAATATCTTTAGAAAAAATATAATTAATTGAACGTCTGATCAGAGCGTTACATTAGATTACAAAATAGGCCCAGTAAAATTTGGTAATTTTTTAAAAAAAAAGATATTTTCCATTTGGTGAAAGGAAAATAATAAATAAATAAATAAAAAAAACAAATTTTTTGTAATTGAGAAAAAAAGAAGTATTTATGTTGAAAATCACAGATATTAATAATCTCCCTAATAATTAAGATTATTAAAAAGTAGAAATTGATTTGAAAGCAAATCTTTTTGGAGAGAAAGGTATAATTGAATTAAATTCTTTTTTGGAAAACTTAAATAGCCTTTCAAGCTTATAAGTTTTATTAAGACCTACCTTCTATGATACTTACGATGAGGATGGTTGTGAAATATCAAAAATTAAAGATGGCGAAGGTGATAATGCGGCTTCTGGTTTAAGCTGTGCTTTAGCAAATTTAAAAACCCTTTCAGCTTTGAAACTCAGTTTATCTAAAAATGACATAAGGGATAGGGGTTTTTCTGTTTTAGGATCTGCTTTAGAAAACTTAACTTAACTAAATTCTTTGAATCTTGATTTGTAAAGTAGTCCTATATGTGAAAAGGGAGCATTTGACTTATTTTAATCTTTAGGAAAAGTATCTAGCCTGACACATTTGACACTCTAACTATGTTCTTTTTCTCTTCGCTCAAAAGGCGCTTCTGCATTAGGTTCTGGATTATCAAAGTTAAGTAATCTAATAGAACTTAAAGTTTATCTTTATTCAAATAGTATTGATGAAGAAGGTGGTTCTGCTTTTTGTTCAGCTTTAGCAAACTTAACTAAATTATAAAATTTTGTGCTTGATATATCTTGGAATAAAATTGGTTCAAAGGGTGCTTCTGCTTTAAATTCTAGTTTATTAAATTTAACTGACCTATCAACTTTAGAACTTACAATAGATTATTGTAATATTAGCGATTAAGATGTCATAAATCTAGGCTCTACTATATCAAACTTAGTTAACATATCAAGTTTAGTAGTCAGATTTATAGGGAATTAATTAAGTGGATAAGGTTTATCTGGTTTCATCTCTAATTTTGCAAAGTTGATTAAGATATAAGCTTTAAACATCGATTTTTCCAATAATAATATTGGTCAAAATTTTCCATCTGATTTATTCTCTCCTCTAGAGCATTTAACTAATCTCCAAGATTTTAAATTTAATTTACAGAAAAATGGAATACGTAGTTAGAGTGCTTAATATTTAGGCTCTGAATTAGGAAAGTTAACTAACCTTACAAAATTGACACTTCAAATAAATGACAATTAAATTGAAGATGGACTTTCTGATTTAGTATCTCATTTTAAAAACTTAACAAAGCTCAAAATTTTGAATCTTCCTTTATATAGTAATAATATATAAGCTTAGGGAGCATCTGGTTTAGGCTCTGCTTTAGCAAATTTAACTTAGCTATAAGATATGAATATTGAATTATTCTCCAATAAGATAGGCACAGCTGGAATGGCTGGTTTAAGTTAAGGTTTTACAAACTTAACTAACCTCTAAACTTTACATCTTTAGTTAATGATAAATCATATTGGGAATGAGAATTCATCTACTTTTGGTACTTTTTTAGATAACTTAAAAAATCTCTAAAAATTCTCACTTAGTTTATGCTACAATAAATTAAACGCATAGAGTATATTTAGCTTGGGCACTTCTCTAGCAAATCTAACTAAACTCAAAAATTTAAACATCGATATAATGAATAATTAATTGGGGTAAGAGGGTGCATTACTACTGGGTTAAGCTTTGGCAAAGTCAAATAGTATCGAAATATTGCACATCATGTTAAACAACAATAATATTGGCGAAAAGGGTGCATCTGATTTTTTAGTTGCTTTATCAAAGTCATAAAGTCTCATTATATTTACAATTTACTTGTACAACAACGATGTCTATGGAATCAAATTAAAAAAAAGATTTGAAAGAAAAATATAAAAAGCTTCTTAATTAATTAAATCCGAAGTAAAAATGGATTTTTGAAAATCAACTAAAATATGAAGTAGATTATTCAGGAGTTTTTAAATAAATTCAAATGGTTTAAACTAAATAAAGAATAATTTATTTTAAAATATTAGATGTACACTAAATATCCTTTTAAATAATCAAATAATGGTAGTTATATATTTTATTGTATAATATAAAAATATAAAATCTATTCGCTGAATATCTTTATTTTTTTTATTTTTGTTTTTACCACTTTATAAAATAAATTCATTTGATTTGTGTTAAAAACGTAATATTACCAGATATCAATAATTTTTTACTGATTGATAATTTGTAAAATTTATTATCTTTCAGTACTTATTATAACGATCATATTATTTATTACTTAAAATTTTTTTTTGAATGTAAATAATAATTATTTAATTTTTTATTAGATAAAGAGTAATTTATTATTGGAATATTTATTGTTGCAGTTAAACTTTTTAATTCATTCATTCATTTATAAATAAATAAATATTTTTTAATTCTAACATAGTTAAGAGTAATACAATTTTTAAAATAATAGAACAACAAAAATAAAATAAAAGTGGGAAAAAATTTTAAAATAATTTATAGAAGAAAAATTAATTGATGGTCTGAATTTTATATATGAAAGTAGAGGGTAGGGTTTAAAGATATTTTTCTTTATGCATGTATTCATTTTTATGTTTGGGACATAATGAATTTGTTAACGAATATTTGTTATTTTCTATTGAGTTAGTTTATTCTGGAGAATTCTTATTAAATTTATTATGCTTAGATGGAATTAATGACATCCTAAGTTAATAAATTGATAGATTTTTAAATGATCTCTCTCCATTTAATTAGATCTATATTGCTACGTAAATCTTTTATAATTTAACAATCTTAAACGTATTCAAACAATCCTAATTTTTTATCTAGCTTAATTCGATCAACAATTTCTTTTTCTCTGAAATAAATCTATCTTACTGTTTCAATAAAATTACCATCAAGTAAGATTTCTACAGCTTATTTATGTTACTCAAGAGCTTGACGTAAACTAATATTACTACTTGAATTAAAGATATAATCAAACAGATAATCTTCTTAGAAAGCATGGCCAATCGAGTCATTATTCAAAAAAGGTAAGATTTTAACGTATGATTTTAAAAAGTTGTACATTTACATAATGCTATCAGGTAAATTTTAATCAATATTTAAAATATTCATTAGCATGCTTTGATTTTTGTCAGCCTAAATTAAGACTTGTCTTTTAAGTTCATCACTCATAACTTAGCTTTTTAAAATAATCTCTCTTCTTTCAAGATTAAATGCCACTGTTTTTTAATATTTTGATAGAATTCTTACAAGCTAATCTAAATCATTTTAATTTTATCTTAAACTAAGTGTGTTCTAATATTTTTCTTCAAGCACTCTTCTTATTTCAAAGCTTTGTCTCACATGCAAATTAAATAACTTCCCAATACTTAGTAGCTATTCAATAGCCCTGTAATCATAAAGAATGCTATCCTTGAGTACTACTTAAAGTAGTAGATCCAGCTTAATATTTGCAATAATATTTTATTGATTAAATAATAAACCCAAACTTTGCTATTGAAGTAAAGATTCTGTTAACCTACTCCTTAGCAATTTCAACTGAATTCCAATATCATCATTATCATTACCCTACTAGTACCTAATAAATAATATTTACTAAAATAAAAGAAATTTTAAAAATTAATTGATTACCAAATTAAATCATCCATATCAAATAGATACGTAATAGAAGAAAGAGCATTCTAATAATTTTTTTCCAACCAATTTATCAAGTAATTTGCTGAATATGGGTTTAATACTTTTCTTTCCAATTAAACAGCATATCTTACAAGACACTCTGTGTAAGACTTGATATTAAATTTAAAGCAGTCTTATAGCTCAGGGGCGATGCTTGTTTCTTAAATCATTAAATCAAGTTCTTCAAGATTATCTTAGATAATATCATATAAACGTTGATCAATATACTGATGCTAGTAATTTTCATAGTTTTTTCTGAGGTGGATTACTTTTGATGTAATTTCATCTCCACTCTTTAGCCAATAAACAAAGATATTTTAAACTTACACAAGAATTGACTACATGGAAATTAATTTTTTTAGTAAAACTTACTCTACTTTGTTCATGTAGTTTGGTCTGTTATATTCCTATCTCAGATCTAATTTAATCCAATAAAAAATAGGTTTTAATTATTTAAAACATGAACGAATTTATTTAAAATGGATGCTAATTTATCATTAAAAAATTAGGTGCCAAAAATTGAAGAATAAAAAAAATTTTACTTTCAAGATTATTATATGACTTATAAATTAATTATAGACAAGTATTTATATTTGATGAGAGCTTATTTTTTTCTGAATCTACTTAAAAATTTAAATTTCCTATGCTAGTTGGAGATACACTATTACAAGATTCTAGTAGAGTAGTTATAAGATGTATGTTTGTCTTATTGTAATCTATGGCTGATAATAGCTGATGGATATCTTATGAGTTTTAAGTAATTGTTTAGGGATCAAAAGGTGAGTAGGATGCTTACCGAGAGTTTTAAAAAAATTAAAGGAGTTGGTTCAGTAATTTTTAGTATTATTGCAATTTCAAATTAACTTGCAAAATGCTTAAGAATTACTTCTAATTATCTTCAAATTAAAAAGATAGCATAAAATTTTGTTTTTAAAAATTGATGATTTCTTTAGCTTTCTCTAAAGTTTACTGAATTTCTTATCTTTTCATTCTAAACTCTCTAGTTTCATTTTCGTATTTTATCAAAGGGAATATTTTTTGTTGTTCTGTTTTGATTTCAGCTATTTACTAAGATAAAAGCAAGCTCATTTATGAGATAATTGGATTAATTAGACTAAATTCAGATTATTAAGATAGATTTTAAAGTCTATCCTATAACTCAAGAAGTAAAGATAACTAAACTTGAGTTTTTTATAACATTACTTTGCCTTGTTCTGGGGATTATTATACGTTGAGAGTAAGTAGTAATTATTTTCCATTATTAATGATATTTTAACAGTATAACTCATCATTAGCAAGCTATCCTTATGATATATAGTTGACCAGCTTATCCACCTCATCTAATGTTTTTGAATAAATATCATTAATAGTGCTTACTAATTTCGTTATTTGTTTACTTCTTAACTATATAAAGAACATACTGTTTTAAGACGAATGAGTTTGCTTTGCTTACTTTTTAATTTTTTTAAACTATTCCCTAACTTCTTATGATTCCTTTTATGCTAGTTATATATAACCAGAAGCTTACTATGAACGGTTTGTCCTATTATTTAAATATTGTTGTATATTATTTCTAATATTTTTAATCTTGTTATCTAACTCAGGAATTTTTTCATTTCTGTAAAATAATATTTATTAAACATAATTGAAGCTTTCTTAATAGCTAGAAAGTAGAATTTCATTAAATTCTATATTTTCTTCCACTTCTTCAATTAAGGCTTTCAAAGTAATAAGAAAATCATCAATAAGCATGCTTAAGTTTGAATTGATAGTATCACTATTCTCAATTTCTTTGACCTACATTGAAAGCTATTGCTATTTTTCAGTAAATTTTTCACTCGTCTTATCAAATTTGAAATGTTTTTTATAATTTTCAACTAACTCTTCTAGCAGAGTCGTCTTACTCTAATATTCATCTTGAATTCTTAAGTACATACTTTCAAATTCAAATACATCTTGTTAATAATTTATCTCTTAAGTGTTTTAGTACTTTTACAATCTCAGAGCTAGTCCTTTTTGTTTTAGTTTTTCATAATATCCTATCATCTCCAAGCATTCATCTTTGATCTTCACTAATTCCTGCTTTTTATCTCTTTATAGATTTAAAATAGTAATTTATTTAAGGCAATATTTTAACTTTTTCATTTTAAAATTCGATTTAAATGCACATTTATATTTATATATTTTTTAGCTTTTTTAATTTTTTTTGCAAATTTAACGAATAATTAAATTTACTTAAATAGTAGAAGCTCGTGTGATGTCTTTTGCTGAAAGAACTGCTTAGAATCACTTTTAGAACATTAATTAAGTTTCTTTTTTTAAATATCTATTTTATCTAGACAGCTGTCGTAATCATAAAATATTTTTCTTCTTTTTTCTACAATATTTTATAAAATATTTGAGTTTTCTTTAATTTATTCTATCGTTTTTTCAGCTTTAGAAATGAGAGGATCACTGTTAAATATTTTTGCATCTTCTAATTATTAATAGCCTTTCTACTGAGCTATAACATGATAGTTTTATGCCTATGTATTGTTTAGAGCACTCTAATTCAAAAAGCTATTATTATTACTCTACTTAAAGGAGTCAGCTCCATGAACAGATCTCTAATAGCTAAAGGAAGGTTAGTTTTTATTTGGATTTTAGTTAAATATAGAATTATATTGTTAAGGTATTTGGATTCCTACAGGATTATTAGTATTTAGATAAGATTAGTTATGAGTTGGTAAACGATCAGAAGGACGGTCTAAATGAGGCGAAGCAGGAATTGAGTTATTCGCACTAAATATTTTACTGTATTATGGTTAGTTTGATTGTCTTTAACTTTGATTTATTTAGGATTAAAATTATTTCTATCCTTAAAATATTGAGTTATCCTTATTCATTTATTATAATGGCTACTGATTAGCTGGCTAAGAAGCAAATATATTTGTATTATTTTCATTGGTTGTTCCATCACGCTTAATGGCAGTAGAAGCATATTTATTTTTTAAATCATATTTTAAGCTACCAGGCCCAGTTTCATTTGCTTAATTGCTTTTAGCGGTAGTAAAATATGGATTTTACATTATTTTTTAAAAGATAAAATAGTTGAAATTATTATTTATTTAAGATTGATTGAATGAATTAAAACCAAAATTCAAAAAATAAGATTACAAGAATTCCATTATTTATGAAAAATAAAAACTACCCTTTTTAAAATTTTACTAAATTTCAGTCTACACTGATAGTTAAATAACAAGCAAATATCAGATTTACTTTAATATCTTTCCAAAAAATGCACAAATTAATAAATCAAATTTAAAAAAAATGAAATTATTTTAATTTTTTAAAACATAAAATATTAATTATCAAAAATAGATTTTTTAAAATTTTAATAAAATTTACAAGATAAAATTTTGCAAAATATGGTTTTTAAATGAAAAAATTTTATTTTTGACTTTTAAAATAGGAAAGCAATTTATATTCCAATTTGTTTGTATAAAATTTATTCTTATATTTTTGATCTAAAATTTTTTATTAAAAAAAATTACTTTCTATAAAATTAAAGTTAATGAACTAGCTTTTTTAAATTGAATAAAAAAAGTGTTCAGTAGCTATTGAATAATGTATATTTTTTGACTTTACCAATTTTCTTATTTTTCAAGTAAAATAAAGACTAATTACAGCTAAATTATGATGGTAATTCATTGACTATACTTATACTTTTGTCTATTTTTATTTCTTTTTTTGTGATTTTAGAGAAATTATCAAGATTTTTTTTAGATTTAAAAAAATGAATATTTTATTTTAAAAGATTAAAAAAAATATATTTATAATAAAATTAAGTAGTTCAAAATCTGTTTTATGATTTCATGAAAAATTAAATTTATAAATAAAAATCTCTTTTCAGATAATTTACTCTAATATTTATAAATATACTGAATATAAATGTTAAATAATAAATAAAATTATTCAAAAAATTATTTTTTCGTTATAGTTTAACATTCGGATTGATTACTGCTTTTAAAACTAAAAAGTATAAAAAAATACTACCTTTTCTTTAATTATTATTTAATTATTAGTGTTTTGATTTTGAATACACTAGCTAAAGTAAAATAAATTTATTTTTTCAATATTAAATATTTTAATATTAATAAAATAATTAGTATTTAGATTAATTCATAAAAAATTATCAGAATAATTTATATTGTATCTGTTAATTATTTTTGATAATAAAAATTGACTGATTAAATAATTGATTTTATGAGTGATTGAATAAATCAATTAGTGAATGAGCTGTCTGCGTACCTCTTATCACAAATTTATTTTTATAAATAAGTAATATTGGTTATAAAAATAATCATTAAAAAAACTATTTATCTTTATTAGTTTTTAATTGATTCAAGAAAAATAAAGGAAAATTTATTATTAATTAATTAGTAGATTGATATTAAAGCGTATTAAAACTCTATTCATAACAAACAGTAAAAATTAAAAAGCTTTGATTAGGCTCTTAAGCATTTAAGCCAATAAAAATCAAAAGTAGATATACATTCATAATTACATTTATTTAAGAAGAGCAAATGCTGTTATAGAAAGAAATTTCTAAATCGAAGCAAAAGGAAGCTATGCTCTTTTAGGTTGAATGCTTCATATTTGTTAATTAAGACAAAAAGATAATAAATCTGCAGTTCTTTAACTCTTATCTTAAGGTAGAACATAATATGATTTTTTTATGACATATTAACAAAAAGCTAAGTATTAGTTTAAAATAATATTTATATAAAGCAAGAAAGTTAATTATATCAATTGATTAGTACAATATGAAGTGCATGTTGTATGAAATAGACTTAAATATTTTAAATATAAAAAAGGTATTAGAACATAAAAGCGGAAATTAAACAATGGGAGTTGTAGTAATATCAGATATGATAAGAGTAGAGTGGTTGGTAAAAGAAGGTCCAGACGGAACAAATGCATTTGATAGATGTGAAGGGTTCAGAATAGAAAAAGATGATATTTATTAAAGGGCAAAAGCAGCACTAGAAAAAGATGCTGCTTCAATTGACCCGCTTCATTTATTTAATTCATAATAACAAAGCAAAGAAGCCAAATAAGGATAAGCAAATGGCGAAAGTAAAAAGAATTCTACAACGACAACATTAGAAGAATAACAAAAAAACATAGAATAGAATGATTAATTTAGACAAATAATAATAGAGATATTTTTAAAAGAACCAATACTTCTCAAAAAAGTTTACAATTACTTCGCACCTCGTGTTATCATGAAGTAGTTTCATGACCACTACAAAGCTGTAAAAAAGCTTGGTAAAGGCTCGTTTGCATCTGTAATTAATTAAAATTTTATGCTAAGCCTCATTAAATGGGAAAAAAAAACAAAGCAAATTAATTTGTCAATAAAGAAATAAATAGATAAATTGAATGATAAATATAATTTCAATAAATTATAGATAGAAAAAAATATTAGAACAAAAGAATTTAGAAATTTATCAAAAATTGATATATAAATTTTTAACATTACCTTAAATAGCATTTACTTGTTGTCAAGTGATCAATCAATCAATCAAACAAACAAAAAATTGAAATTTTCTTATAATCTTTTTTATTATTTATTTTTTAAATATAAATTTCCCCCACATGACAAACAAACTTGTATCATATTTACAAAAATTATTTACTATTATTGACTAATAGGTTTTACACGAAAAAAATTGTGTACATGCTTAATTCTGTATTAAGAATATTATTCTCAAAAAATAACCATATAAAATAATAATAGGAAATCATTTTTATAATAAAAATAATAGGTTTATCTTGTTAATCATAGAGAAACTGGAAAATAACTTGCAATAAAAGCTTTTCTCAAAGAAAAACTTTACTAAGAAGATAAAGGATCAGTAAAATTTAATTCATAATATTTAGACAGACTGAATTAAAAATTATTCAGATTTGAGAAAGATTAGCAAAAATTAAATTAAAAAATAATAAAATAAAAATAAAGGAAGCGTTTTTCAATGAAATAAACTTAATGAAACAAATAAATCATCCACATTTACTAAAATTGTATGAAGTCTGGGAAAGTATGCACAGTTTTTATTATGTAATTGAGTTAGCAAATGGAGGATCTTTAATGGATCGTATTAGCTTAGCGAAGAGAGCAAAAAAAAAAGGTCTAGAAAAGGAAAAAGATAGTGGAGCTTTTACAGAAAATGAAATTAGATCATATATCAAATAGCTAACTTCTGGTCTGTTGCATTTAAAAGAAAGAAAAATTATGCATAGAGATATAAAACCAGATAATATTCTTCTTAGAAAAGTTCCTGTTTTTTAAAATCTTAAAACACCTAAATCTTAACATCTCTCTGCTAATACTATCCAATAACCTAAGTAATATAAATTTGAAGCAATTATCGTAGATTTTGGATTAGGTACTTAATAAGATATAAAAGAATATTTATTCCCAAAATGTGGAACTCCTGGTTATGTTGCGCCTGAAATTATCAATTTGAAAGGAGATTTAACAAAAGTAATTAAAATTCATTATTTAATATTCAAAGACAGTTAATTTAAGCTTATAAATTACAGGCAAGATATACAACTTAATGTGATATGTTTTCAATAGGAGCAACCTTTTATTTTATGTAAGAGATTATTTATTTATAGTTTTCTATTCAGTTTAATATTTTATTTATGAATTAAATCTCTTTAAATAACCTCTAAATTTATAATAATAGGTTATCACTTAAACCTCTTTTCTTGGGATAAACGACAAGAGAGACTATCGAACTAAACAAAAAATGTGAAGTCAACTATAATATTCCAGAACTTAAAGACTGTGATAAGAATGGTAACTATTTAATACTTTATAAATTTAATCAAATAAAAAAAAAAAATAACATTAAAAGCAATTGATTTAATGAAAAAAATGTTGGAAAAAGATCCAACATTGAGAATAGACCCTAAATCTGCTTTGAAGCACCCTTATTTTAAAAATTTGGACTCAAATTTTGAAGAAGATTTAGTGGTGCCTGAAGATACCCCTACCTAAATAGAATCAGTCATAAAAAAATTTTAATCAGAGTAGTACTAATTAGTTTAGTTATAATATATGTAATTTTAATGATATTTTTTAAATGTAGCACGTTTGATATGTCAAGAATTAATTCTTTGATTAACAGTTCTTTAAGATAATAAATGAAGTAATAATCTCAAGAGCAATCAACATGTCTTTCAAATACATCATAAAAGAGCCTATAAATGCTTAATACATTAAGCAATAACAACAATAGCAACTAAATGTAACCACCCACCAGTAATATGTAATATTTAAGCAATACAAGCATGGTATCTAACTTAAACTCGCCTAATATGGCAGCAATGCAGGAATCTACTCATTCTGATTATGAAAGTAGATCTCAATATTCTAATTTTAAGCATAAGGAAAGCATTAATGATTCTGAATTAAACTATGTCAATAAAAATTAAAATGTATATGGTTATATTAGTAAGCAGTTCATCTCATAGAGCAGCTTTGAAAATGATATGAGAAGTCCTTCATTTGCAGCTTCTGAGACTTCTATATGCAGACAAGAAAGTTTGACCTCTAATTTTTCTTTAAAAATGAAAGCACACTAAAATACAAATAAGTAGAAAGATTAAAATAATTAAGTTCGATATAGAGCTCAATCTGTAGAAGATTCTCTAGATCCAGCACATTAAAATAATTTACTAAATCCAAATGGTGCTGAAGGTCGAACTAAGTCACCTTCTAAATTTAAAATCGATTTTGAACGTTCTAGGGCCAGTAGTGACTAATTTGAACACCTAAATTAAATAGAAAATTAAGACGAAACTAGTAAAGAGGCTGAACAGTAAACTTCCAGCAATCAAAATAATTAATAAGGTTAATTATAAAATTAAGCAAAAAAAAATAAAGCAAAGGATGCAGTACCCTAATCAAAAGAAGAAAATAAGCTAAAATTTAAAAAAGGTACATTAGATGAACAATTTTACAATGATCCAAATCTTCTATGAGGGAAAAATATTCCCTTAAATCTGTAATTTTAAATTAATTCCCTTAATGAAATTAAAGAAGCTATTTATTAGAGATATATAATAAACCTAAATATATTAATAAATAAAATATGGTTTAATAATCAATTATTTTAGTTAGTGTAGCTAGTCAGCAAATACTAAAAGACTAGACTAAGTTCAAGATTTTAATCTGAACTACTAAATTCACTCAATCAATCAATCATTCAATCATTCATTATATTTTAAAAATTAAATACAAATAAAAAGATTTTCTTAAAATTCTTATGTTCTCATTCCTGGTTTCTCATAATAAAATAAATAAATAAACAAACAATAAAATTATAAAAATATCAATAAATTAGCATTTATTTCTAGTAAATTGAAGTCATGTTTATACTTAAGAGGTTTAAAGCTTATCCCTTAAATATTTAATATAAAATAACCAAAAATACTTAAAATATAATTATCACTATCATCCAAGCTATAAGTTACTGAAAAATACTTTATCAATAATACTAAATTTATAAATTAAGATAGATACTCACCATCTAGATAGGCTTATGGAAACTAGTTTAAAATATTCTTAGTTACACAAACCAAAAAAAACTTTTTAATTCTAAAAATAATATTAAACTAATTTAAATAATTATTAAAATGTAAATTCAATCATCAAATATTTACTCTACTTGTGTTAATTTTTGCATTATTTCTCAAAATTACTAAATATTATTACAAACAATATTACTTTCAAAAAAATCAATAAATTTAATTTTAAGCAACAAAATCATAAAAAAAAATAAGCTTTAACAAATCTTCAATAATTAAGACCAATTTTTTTAAAAAAAAAAGTTTTCTGAATTTTGATTAATTTTAGTAAGCATTTTAAAATCAAATATAAAGAAAATAATTAAGATTTAGAAAAAAAAAATATTCATAATCAATATAATTATTTTTTGAAATATCAAAAATCATGATATCATGGTTCATGATATTTCAAATGCAGGAACAGCAATAATAGCTATATTTTTTGAATTAATTTTGTTCAGTACGGTACTTGAGATTCTTTAATAGTAATAAATAGAAAATATTTAAGCAATAACTTTATTTCTATTTTAGATAGAGTCGCTTCGTTTTTTTTTTTATTAATAGAATTATATGAAAATTCTTGATTAATTAATTCAAGAGAAATTTTGATGAATAAAGCTTGTTATTATTCTTAATAAATAAAATATTTAAATATACTTGTAACATACTTTATGAAATAGACTTTGTTTATAATCTAAAAGATCTCAACCAGCTTGCTATTTTACATTTTCAAATTTATTTTGATTGAGTTGATAAATTTTAAATTATTGGTTGGTTATATATTTAATATGGTGTTTGTATATTGAAAAGAGCCCACCTTATAAAATTTAATTGATTATACACTAATTACATTTTAAAATATAATTTAGATTTTAATTAGATAAAATGTAATCAAATAGTTAGCTGCCCACTAATAAAATAAAAAATAATAAAAATTATTGAATCAAACTCGAGAAAAATGTTAATAATAATTCCTTGTTCATTTTTTATAGTTTTTTAAAGTTAAAAATATTCTATATTTTATTTATAAAAAATAATAACTAAAAATGAAATAATTTAGATAAACAGACATATATTATTAGAGATGAGAGCTTTTGATAGAGATGATATCAACTTAATTTATTTAATTAATTATGAAATATTAAAATAAAAAACAAGTATTTATTGATTTATTTTTTAATTATTTATTTATTTTATCCATATTTTTATTTATTTTTAATTTATAAATAAATAAATTCAAAATATTTATGAGAATATAGTGATAGCAATCAATAAGCCAACTAAGCCAGAAAGGAAATTAGGATTGAAGACATTTTAGAAAACATCTGATGCAACAGGCTTGCTTCTTTCAGGAAGAGAAGTATTTTTTAAAGCATTGAGGAGTTAAACTGAATTTATAGTAGAATTAGTACTAGATGTAGAGCATGATCCAGCAGCGTATGGGCAAACTTAAGGCTTTGATTCAGGAGGGCATACTTGAGTTTTTTCTTCAGCTTTTGCTTAAATGGATTGAGCAACAGGGACTTAAACTTCGACTTATCTGATTTGTTCTACGTGCTTAGGTTCTTCAACTTTAGTAATTTAAGGCTCTTCTACAATTTTTCTAGGTTATTCAACAACTTCTCTCTTTGGCTCTTCTACGACAACTTGTCTAATTTCTTCAACTTAGACCTATTTAGGTTGTTCGACTATAACTGTCTTAGGTTATTCAACAACAACAGGCTTATACTCTTCTACTACAGCTTATTAATCATGTTGAACTTAAAGAGGTTATCTTTCAATATTTTCAGTCCATTAAGCTAATTTCTCTTATACTTATTCAACCTTAATTTCTGCTTGTTCTTAAATTTTATTCACTTAATCCTTAGCTTCTTCTACTACAACTTAGCGAACCTATTCAGTTTTTAGGGTTTCAGCTTCATTTCTTGCTTCAACTTCATTTCTTACTTCAACTTAAGGAGCTATTAGCTATTCAACAACAGTCTCTTATTTGATTTAGCTATGAGTTATAACTTCATAATCATTAACTGAAGAAGAGATATTAGATTAACCAGCTTCTTTTGTAGATTCTTAGGTCTCATTGTGGTCAACTATTTTTTTTTGTTTGAAAAAATAATTATTTGTTAATCCGAATTTGCTTATCTTAATTATTAATTAGGAAAAGTAAAAAAGAAATCCTTTCATAATGTAAAATCATATTAAGATTTCTGCTTCCTATAAATTATTTGCAATATTTAATGAATTATTTCTTACAAGTTTATACAACATCATTCAAAGTGAGAGTGGTGGCTTAGTTAACTTCAACTTCAATTTCTCCAATGTTAGTAAAAACTAAAGCACTTTCGGCTTCATCTTCATCGCTGAAGAAAACAAGAGCTTCGTTACGACCTAAAATTATCTTGTTGATTGTACCACTCTTAGCATATGTTTCCTTGATCTCATCAATAGTGATTTCAGGAGTTAAATTAGTAATGTGAATAACGGATTCCATTGCTTTGACTAAAAGATTTTGTTTGAATTTTTGATGGGTATTTTTTTAGATATTGATTGATAGTTTGCTTGATATAAAAATTTATATTTTTAATTAATTAAATATATTTATTTTTAAAATGTAAAAATTTTAAGTGTATATTTTTTGTAAATGGTTTATTTCTTTTTCATGTTACCTGCAGCATTGTTTTCTCCTCTTGCTTTTTTTCATTTATTTTATTATGTCAGCTAATCAATTTCTTCTTCATTTTCTACTTTTAGATCTAATATATACATATAAATCAATTAACCAAATACAAACATATTTTTTTTCATCATTTCTTGATAAATATACCAATTAATAACTTTCTTCTCTCTTTCTCTATTTGATATATCAATTCATTACCTAAGTCATCATTTATTTCAATAGAATATTTTAAATTCATATAATAAAATACGCAAGATCTTCTAATTTATTTATCAATAATAGATACATCAAAAAATTATTAAAATTTTTGAATAAATTTTCAAATAATTCCTGACGTAATCTAATTAAAAATCTCAGAAATGTAGCGTCTCATAGATTTGAATGTAAACATTTTAAATTCTTAAAATTTTGTTGTGATACTTTATATAGAATTTATTTTAATTTTTCCCTCCATAATTATTATTAACAAGCAAGAAAATATCATATACAAAAAACAAGTTAAAAATATTTTATGTCTAATTTATAGACTCTCCTAAGGTTAAAACTAAATATTGAAATTTTTATGTTAACTATTAAGAAATAATAAATTTATTTTTGACAACCTTTATCTGTTTTATTTAATATTTGAAATTAGTTATATTAAATTTAACAATTTACTAATAATAATTTGAAATAAATAAATAAGTTTAAAATATTTCCAAAATCCTTTAAACTTATAAAAAAGTTTAATTATAATTTTTAAACTATAAAAAATTAGAAGCAAATACAATAAAAATTTATAATTATTTTAAATTTCTCTTTGACTAAAATTATAATGTGAAATTTTTTATTTTTATTTTTAATAATTTATTTCTCTTTCAAAATATTGCTTTGAAAATATAAATAAAAAATCTTATCATCTTTAAAATAGCAATATAAAAATTTTTAACTCAAAAATATTACCTAAAATAAAGAAATATTATTTTAAATTGTTTATGAATTGTAAAAAATAAAATTTATTAAATTTCTAAATATTATTTATTTATTTATTTATTTTAAATTAGAAAAAAAAAATACTTAAAATAATTTTTTTCTTCTGTTAGCTTAATTTAAATTTATTAATTAATAAGAAGAAATTATTTTTAAATTATTCATCGAATTGACAAATAACTTGATTACTTAGATAAAATTTAAGAAAACTAATTAATATTTTGTTTTGCCTTTTTATTTAATTACGCTTTAACAATAACAATAATTAATTAAATATATATTCAATTTCTAAGTATTATACAAATTCATTTTTATTCTTTAAATAGAAATATTTTATGCTATTTTTTGGTGATCTGATTTTATTAATGATTGAGTTTTTACTTTTAACACATAAGCAATATAAAAAACGCTACCTTACTGATATCAGATAGCATTTAAAATTTTCCGTTTTTTAATAAATATTTTGCCTCTTTTACTAATATAAAAGTTAAAAGTAGCTGTAAATTAGTTTATTATTATTTTTTGCAATATTTGCCATTTATTTTATATAAAATATGGTTAAAAATATTATTTTTTTTTAACATTAATAAAAATCATGGATCTCATCTTTAGTGAGAACTTAATCTAAAGAAAAAATAAAATAAATACCATTAAAAACAATACTTTACAATAAAAATAATATGAAAATACATATTTTGGTATTAGTTTATTATGTAAGGATTGTTAATTAAACTTTTATTCATACAACAACGTTCTTAACAGTTTGATAAGAGAACCATGAGACACCAATAATTAAAATGGCAACTAAAAATTGATAGCCTGGAGGATCAAAATTTTAGAAAACTATTTTCTTTTTAGCTTATTGTGTACTTTAACCTGTCTTCATCTACTTATTATTTAAAGATATTTTTATTGTCTATTTGTATTTAAATTTTTAATATTATTATTAATAAGATGAAAGAATCCTAAACTATTTGAATCTATGGATAAAAACTTTAGTAACAAAAATATTCTTTTATTATTTAATTTTTTATATAAAATTATACTTATTCTAGCATAGCAATATGTTTACAGGATACATGTAAAATAGTTTATTTAACTAAACTAAGCTAACTAGATTATGCAAAAATACTTAACTTTCAAACAGAATTAAAAGATTTTAAGTTTTCAGATAAAATTTAGTATATTATAATCTTTAAAAAGTTAAAACCAATTTTAATAAAAAATAATATTTAAGTAAGTATATCTATCATTTTATCAATTAAAAAGCTATATCAAGATCTATAATATACTAAACTAAAATAAAAAATTCATAAATATGGTAAATTATTACTGAAAGAATAGTTTTAATATTTAAAAGTATAAAAATTAACTAAATATAAATAAATAGATTAATATCAAATTTATAAATTTTTTAATATTATTAAAGTCTTTAATTAAGCTTTTTATCGTTGTTTCTTAAAAAATTAATTTTTGTTAATATAAAAATTATTAATTTTATTACAAAAAATTTATTTCAAATTTTTTAATTTTGAAAATTCACTGCTTGTTAGGTGGCAGTGGCACTCTAGTATCAACATTGTATTAAATAATACAATTTTTAATAAGACTTATTTCATCTTAAATTGAAGTTTTATTATATTTCAAGAAAGTATTGATCATATTTTAATATTATTCATTTTGCTTTTAAAGAAGGTTTAGCTTTTGTTTATTTGTGCAGCTGCTTGGATTATTTGTATTATACATGTCTAAATTTTTTTTAGAGTGACCATTTTAATTATTTAATTGAAATTAATTGAAATATTTGTTCTTTTCTTCCTTTCTCATGTAAAACTTGGCTGCATTAAAAGGTATTCGTTTATTATTTTAATCTACTCCTATATCATTAATATCACTCTTTTTAATAATAGTTTTATCAGCATTTTATTAAATTGGCAAGAATTTATATTTTTCCTAAATATATTATCTATCTTGAAGCTTTCTCTGTCTTTCTTATATCAAGCTTTTCTATATATCAATTATAGGACTATTTATGTCAACTGGTTTTTTATTTTCTTCTACCTCTTGAAGAATATCAGAATTATAATAAGTTCTTTTAATCCCTAAATTCTTACTTTCACCGCCATATAAAGCCTCGTGCTTAGGATTAATATTTTAATTTAATTTAATTTCATCTTTTTCATTTTCATTTTCGTTTCTTACTGTTTCAAATATATCTTTTTTTTAACAAAATTATACCTTTAATGAGTTTTATAGAGAACTTCTGTTTGAATTTTATGAAACAGAATTTCTTGAAGATATTGTTTGCCTTTTCATTGAATTAGAGCACCCACCTTCTTTCGTATTAACTGTATCCTTCATGCCTTTATCTTATCCAGGCCTTATTATATCCTTAACTTAAATTAATTTTTTACTCCTCTAATTTTTATTGCTAACACTAGTATTCTTATTGCTTTAATGATTTAGGCCGGTATTCACTGAATTTTTATCTGTCGTCACACTAGAATTTAATTTGCTTCTATTTTTTAAGGTTCTGCTTCCAGGAGAAGTCTGATTACTGTGATAATAAAAAGTACTTCCAATAGTTTTTGAATGAGTTGTTGAAGTACATTAATCTTCTTAACCACTATGAAAATCTGCTACTTTATTGTAAAAGAAATTAAAAGAAGTTAAATTTTGCCTATTCCTATATTAGTATTGATTTTTTTCAAGGGAATCTGATTAAGGATCTTTTAAACTGCTTTAGTCTATGATTTATATTTCATTTAAAAGGGATTTTGCAGAGTTCTTCTTAATACTATTTCTTCTTGGAATATTTAAAATTTTCTTTTCTACAGAAAGGGATTCATTTAGCATAGGCTATACTTTAATCTTTTCAAGACTATTTTCTTTAGAATTGTTTGTTGTAAGTATTCTATTTTTAATTCTTGAATTATTTTCAGCACTTTTGGCTCTTGATTAGTTATTTTGTTGAAACGAAAATATTTTTTGAGTGTAAACATTCTCTATGATACTTTTAGAGTTTTGACTTTAAGGATTTGCTTCGATTGTGTTTTCTCTAGTATTTTATGGAGATGATTAAAATTAATAGATTGTATTTTATTTTTTTATTGATGGACTAGAAGGGGTAGTAAAAAAGAATCCATCTCCAGTGCTGTTAAATAGCTTATCTTAATTTGAGATTTAAATTGGAACAGATTATTTTCTATCTCTTTTAATTGACTGTGATTAAGCTGCTGCACTCACAGGTCTTTATTATTGACTGATCTATTTTGCTTTTTTCTTTTTCTTTTTTTTCTCACTGTTTGCATCACTAATATAATTATTATGTTCATACTATAAGTATAGCTACTTAATTTTTAAAGAATCTGCCAGTTATTTCTATCTGTTTAAAACTTTATTATGGATAATATTTTTTATATAATATTCAGTGTATTCTTGGTAATTTCTCTTTCTCTTGATCATCATCTTTTTGAACTCTAAATTTATTTAGTTTGAATTTTTATGAATTATTCAACTTAAAAATACCTTCTAAGGGCATAGATATAATTTGTGCTTCTGCTGAAACAACCCTAGCTTAAGTGCATCGAACTTTACCTTAAAAAACTTCCTCTTCTCCAAAAGACTCTCCTTTTCCTAATATTGAAATAGGAATTCTGACAGTTTACCATAAAAGCTTTATTCCCTGCCTTTGCTTTTGAGAAACTTCTTTCTATAATTCTTCCTTTTTGAGAATCTTATCATTCTTAATATCAAGAATATGGTTTTCTTTTATATTTTACTGATGCTTAAGAAGTAGAGAAGATATTATTTTATTAATTTTTAAGTGTTTATTTTAAGAAGTGAACTCAGAATTATTGAACAACTCTTCCTTTTATAGTAGTATATCTTCTCTTTAATTGTAAAGAGAATTAGGATCTTTGTCATAAATATCACATGTATGAGATATCTTAATAATTAACAAAAATATTTTAATAATTTATTAAATAAATATTTCATACTTCCACTTCACCGCTGTAAATAAAGTAAATGTTTTAATCTTAATCATCTTCTTTGTAGATTAAAGAATCTTTTTTGTAAATTATATTTTCACAATTAAGCATAGCTACTTCAATCTCGTTCTTCTTCCAGCTCGAGAATATAGTAAATGTCAAAAAGAATTTTAAAAAATCGTCTCTCGTTTTAGCAAAGTAGAGTGCCACACAGTCGTTGAAATGTTCTCTTGATATAGTAGCAAAGTGGGTATCCTAATGTAGATAAATAAATAAAAGGATATTTAATAAAAATAAACAAAATAATTTAAAAATAACCTCCTTAGTAACTGTAGTGAATTCTCTGGGGTGACCATGTCTTAGTGAAATCTCTCCAAAATAATCTCCACTTTTTTTCGTGTTGTAAATCTTTTATGTAAAGTTATTAATTGAAATTAAATAACTAGAAGATGAATAAATTAATTTATCAAATTTAAGTAAATTTATTTTTAATTAATCTAACAAAATACAATTAATTTATCAGTTTAAGATTCAATTAAAATTTTTTAATTTAATTAAATTTATTCATTTTGTAAAAATAGATATCGTAGATCAAATAGAAATTAATATTTTTATAGATACAGAATGAGTTGGGTAGCAATGAAGCAAAAAATCTTCCTCAGGTAGCAGTTTTAATACTTCTGGATCTAAAGGTTCCATATTCGGATCTGATTCGTCTACATTTGGGATTTCATTCATCTCCCAAACTTTTCCTTTTAAGATGATATACATGTCTTAACCTTTATCCCCTTTAGTAATTCAACAAACAAAATTTTTAATAAATATAGAAAAAACAAAATTTTTTACCTGCTTTGAATATTTCTGTCCTTGCTTCAATGAATTTATATTATAAATGTTTTAGAAGCTTAGATACAAAAAAGCTATTCATTTCTCTCTCGACAGAGGTAAAAAATGATACTTCTCTAAATGCTTTCTTAAGAAATTCTACTTCTAAATGTGTTCTTTAGTTAAGAGCTCTTTTGAGAACTTGCGTTACACACTATTATTAAATGATTAATAATCTAAAATATTTGGTAGAATAATTTAAATAAATTTGAGTAACTTACATCAAATACTGTTTGGTTTTTAATTGATAAATACTCTGATTTAACAAGAGTAAGTAACTAATCACCAAACGATTAGTTTATTTAAAGAGACTCCCTGTAATCGTTAAAATAGCCACTAAATATCCAGCTTTACATTTAATTTATGTTTCTAATCTTTTTAACCAATTTCTGAAAAAAAATTTTGTTAATAGAAATAAACAAGCAAACTCTCAATATTTTTGATTAAAATTTATATTATAAATTATATTTATTAATAATCACAAATTCCTAATCCTTAATTAATGATCATAAATATTCAGAGAGTAAATAAAGTGGTATGTTAATTGTGAAAATACAAAATTAATATTTTATATATTTTTCTTTAATATTTTTTAAGCTTATATTAAAAGGTGTTCGTTGTTCGTTGGAACTTACTTTAGTTTTACCTCAATATTTGATTTGATAAAAAATAAAAAATATTTGAAAAACTCAAGTTATGGTATCCAAATTATGAATGAGAAAAAGCATTTTTCATAAATTCTACTTTTATTTTAAGCTCTATTTTATATTTAAAGGAATATGTTTTGTATTATTTAAATTTAAAAATACATTTTAATTTAATTTAATAAAGAATTTATTTAATTTAAAAATTTTTTGAAAATAATTGATTCGTTTTTAAAATAAAATAAATTTAAATAATAAATGTTACATTTTAATAACATAATACTATTCAAAAATTCCTAATCCTTAATGAATGATCATAAATATTCAGAGTAAATTAAATGGTATGTTAATTCTGAAAATACAAAACTAATATTTGGAATATATTTTTCCTTCATATTTTTTAAGCTTATATTAAAAGGTGTTCGTTGGAACTTACTTTAGTTTTACCTCAATATTTAATTTGATAAAAAATAAAATATATTTGAAAAACTCAAGTTATGGTATCCAGATTATGAATAAAAAAAATCAAATTTTATAAATTTCTACCTTTATTTTAAGCTCTTTTTATATTTAAAGGACATTGTTTTGTATTATTTAAATTTAAAAATATATTTAAACTAATTATATAAGATATTTATTTAATTTGAAAATTTTTTGAAAAAAATTGATTCGTTTTTAAAATAAAATATATTTAACTTATAAATGTTACATTTTACTAACATAATATTTTAAATTATTAAATACTGCTTGTTTTTAGATTATTTTAAAAATTTGTTTAGTTTATTAGAAAATCTTTGAATATTTAAATTTTTGCAAACCACTTTTTTAATAATTAAAAAATTAATTTGTATCTTAAAAAAACATTAAGTTATAGCTATGTCGACTAATGATAAACTAGGATATTTAAAGAGTAGAGAATAGGAATTACTCTAAATGAATCAAGAAATTGAAAAGAAAAGAAAAAATTTTGTAGATAATGTAAATAGTAATTACTAAAATGGATAATTATGTTTTAAAAATAATTTTTTGTTTAGCAAAAAAAGACAAATAGCAGGACTCAAATTGAAGACAATTATAATGATTTTGAATAATAAGAATAATAAAATTAGTAAAATGCTATTAATTAACAAAGGAGATAAGAAAACTAAAAGGATTTGATTGATAAAATAGAAGAAATAAAAAAGAAAAATGAATTAGAACTTATATAAAAAATTGCTAGATTAAGATAATTACAAGCCGAATAAGGTAAAGACATTTTATAATAATTAGTTTAAGGCATAAATGTTTTTTAAATTTTAGAAGAAGAAATTGAAAGAGAAAAGTAAGCAATTGCAGATAGCGAAAACCATGCAAATAGTTTGAGTTCAAGACTTTTAGAAGTAGAATCTTAAATAAATGAGCTTGAAGGAAAAGGAAAAGTTCTTTCAGAAAATTAAAAATAATTTGTTAGTTAAATTCAATAAATAACTGAAAAATATGAAGGGATTAAATAACAAGCAAAAGATGCTAAATATAAATTAGAAGTTTCTCAAAGAGAAAAGTAGCTCTAGCTGAAAGTAAAATAGATATATTTATTTTTATAAGATAATGAATTTTTCACACAATAAATTAGGAATTAGAAGAATAAAAAGAAAATATTAATAAAATAGAATAGGGATTAATTAAAAAAGAAGCTAAGTAATTATTAACATTTTAAAAAATAATAAAAATTGAAATATTTTTATGTTTTATATAGAATTTAAAAGTTAACAGATGATTTAGAAAACTTTAAAGTAGAATAAAAGGAAAAGAGTGTAATTTAAAAAGAGGTTAATGATGATTTAAAAAAATAAAATGAAAAATTAGTTATAGAATCTAAAAGGTTAGAAAGATAGAAATAAGAATTAATTTAGGCATTTAAAAAATAGCAAAAGCTAATTGAACTATTAAAAAAATAAAAAACACATTTAGAAATAGCTAGATCTCTAAATCTCACTGAAGAAGAATACATTAAAGCAGTAGATTTAGGTGAAAAGCTTTGATGGTTATTATAAATTAGTTAAAATTATTGAATTACTTTAAAGTTTAGTTTTCTTAATTAATCATGCATGCTTAATTTGTTGTTGCTTGAGTTTTTAAATTTTTTGAAAAATGTTTAATATCATTTTTTTTGGTTCTTTTTTAAGATATACAACTCTTAAGAATGCATCAATTTTAAATTTTCTAGCTCCCTTTTATATTTATTTATTTCTTATTCTTTTTCTTTTATCCTATTGTGTATTTCCACATCTTTTTATTCACTATTTTTTTTAAAAAAAATAATATTTTAACAATAAAAATTTGGAAATTTTAGTGTAAATATCTTTATTGGCTGCATTAAAAAATTTTATATTAACTTTGGTTAAATTATGTTTTTTTTTTAATAGATCAAACTAGTTTATATTTAAATTATTAATGATAGGCTTTCTTTCAAAGTGATAAATGAAAAAAAAATTATTTTTTCACAATATTTTAAATTACAAACAACAAATCCCAAAAAATATTTGATTTGATATATTTGATGATATTTAGTAAGTTTTTACTTCCTACCTTATTGATATAAATTTGATATTTTTTATTTTTTAAATTAAAATGAAAAGCTTTAATAGTATTCAAATTTGATTAATTAATTTAAGATAGATCTTATTTGGAAAATTAAAATTATTTTCGAGTATTTCAATATTAATTATAATTTAAAAGTAATTTAGGAGATTTGTGATTTTACTTTTTAATTTAACTAATCATTTAATAGATAAAAATTCAAAATTCTAAATTGTATTTCAAAATTTTTTAAATTTACAATCCATTCATATAGCTAGAAACCTAGTTTTTTAAATGATTATTTTCTTGCGCAAGAAAGAGATTTTCTTTTTTGAGTTATTCGTTATATGTTTTTAATTCTTTAGTTAAATCATTAAATTTAGATTGACTATCAAAGGTATTTTGTTTAAGATAATCAATTTCATCATAAGCATTTTTAAGCTGATTCGATTATGCTTCCATCATATGTAAATTATGATAATTATGTATCTCCTTTTTAAATTAAAAATATTTTTATAATATCTTAAGATAAACTTACAAAATTATTTTACGCTTGAATAATTTATTTTTATACCTAAAACTTCTTATTTTAATTTTAGCAAAGTATTTAAGTTTTACTCAAAAGTACTCATTATATTAAGAGCAGATTGATTATTCTTAATAAATAAATAAGCTAAAATGAATTTTTGATTAATATTTTCAGTATTTAATTAATTACTTATTAATATTTCTAATCAATTCAATTACAATCTTTGGCTCCCTATCATTTTTAAATCAAAAATAAATATTCATCCTTTGTTTAATTTATTTTAAAATTTGAAAAATCCATATTTATTATAAAATATTTTTAAATTTGTTTATGATTGAAAAAAGTGAAATAAGCTCATTTATAAAATAGATTTATTTTTTCAAGTATTTTTCAAACTTAATTCATTCAATTAATTTTTTTTTTCTAACAAAAGCAGCTAAAGAAAGAATCTTTGAAATTTTAAGAATAAATAAATGATTAGATTAAGAAAGTAGATTAAAAAATCAAAAAAAAAATAATTAAGAGTTAATCTAATTAGATTTATAAAGGAAATAAATATGTGATAAATAATTAACTATTTGATAATTGATTATGTATTTTAATTTAATTAAATAAGTGCAAATTAATTTTCAGTCAATCGTCGAATTGATTTAATAAATAAAAAATATTTATACAAGTTAATTCTACTAATAATTGTATAATGTTGTAAGACTAAAGCAAACAGAATGAAGGTAAAAACTTAACTATATATACAAAAATTATATTTATTAACTATAATTCCTTTAAAGGTAGTTATTCAATGATTAGCGATTAGGATGAAAAGTCAAGTAGTCATTCTGAAAAAGATCTTGCGCCATCTTAGTAGCTCAGGTTATCAATAAAAACAATAGAGAAAAAAAATGATAGTAGAAGTAATATAAGCAAGGAGAGAAAAAAAGTAGAATCAATTTAAAATAGCTGCTAAAATATTTTTGATGATCTTGAACATTACTAAGGGGAACTTCTCATTGAAGTAAAGCTTGAAATATTACACTGATTTATCTACATTTTTAAGATTGACTTATATATTAGTAGTAATGTATAGTGAAGATAATTTTTTAATAAAATAAAGGAAGTAATCAAATTACTAAAGATAAATAGCAAATTTAGAACTTATAAAGATTCAAGGATTATTACGAAATATGTTTCCAATTTGTCTTTTTTTAAAAATCATTTTGGAAAAAATCATGAAGCCATGATTTTGCAATGTGCACAGTTTTTTAAATACTAATTCTGTAGTGCTGAAGATAAAGTCTTTGAATAAGGTAATTTGCAAATTAAAAAAGATTTAAATATTTAAGAAAAGCTACAGATAGGTACTCTTAGATTGATATATTAATTATTAAACTATTTTAGGCGAAACTGGTGATAAATTCTATGTTATTTTGAGAGGAAAAGTGAGTATTCATGTTGATTTTAAAAGATAAGATACAAATAATGAATAACAAAATTAGAGAGGAGGTGGAAATGATGATGTTCTTATTGAAAAAGTTCATATACGTGATTTGAATGAAGGTAAATAAATATCAATAGTTTAGTTAGATACTAAAATTAATTAATCCTTATTATGAAAAATAGGAGAATCCTTTGGTGAGCTTGCACTAATTGATAAAAAGCCAAGAAGTGCTACAGTAACATGCATTACTGATTGCCACTTTATAACTTTCGACAAGATTTCTTTTGATAAGATTATCAGTATAATTCATATATAAACTTAAATATACTTTTTATCTCATAATTAATTTAAGAAAATTAATAGATAAAATAATTTAAAGAAGAGTTGCTTAGATTAAAGAAAAATTACTTATTCTCAAGGTTTTCTGGGAATTCTCTAAAAAATCTGTATTTACTGTTTTAAATTATTCCTTTTAAGAAAGGGGATGTAATTGTAAAAGAAGGTGAAAAAAGTGATAAAATTTATGTTGTAAGAGAAGGAGAGTTTAAAGTATTAAATATTTTATTGATTTTTTAAATAGAATTTAAATTATATTACTGCTAATAACTAAACTTAACGATAATTGAATTTAAATAGTTGAATAAAATTTATTATAGTTTAAGATAAATAAACAAATTATTTAAAAAATATTTTTTTGTTTGTTTTAGGTATCAAGGACAGCGTATATAAAAATTGAGGCAGATGCAACAAGCTAATTGAATGTAAATCAAAAAAAAAAGGAATCAATAGTTGTTGATGTAATAGTTATATTAATTGATTTGTTTATTTAGCTTATTATTTAAATTTTAAATAGCTAGGCATTCTTGGACCTAACTAATCTTTTGGTGAAGAAGAGTTTTTCACTTAAGAAAAAAGAAAAGTAAATGTAGTTTGCTTATCTAGAACGGGCGAAGTAAAATATATTTACAAGAGTTTATGATTGTTATAAGAATGTTTGAAATAAAAGCTGATGATTCTTAATAGAAGAGAGTTCTTTAAGAAGATGGGATATGATGAGAAATAAATTAAATTTATGGAATAGCTTGCATAATAAAAAAATCTATTTAGAGAAACTCAATTTGAGAAATTAATATCAACATTCAGTTAAATGAAGCAGCAAATATGTGAAAATAAATAAGGATAATATTTAGACCAACAACTTTCATCAATTGAGCAAGAATAGCTTCTCTAAAAAGAGTTGATAGATTCCAAAGCTTAAACTGATGTTCCCAACGAAAACATTTAGCCTCAACAGAAATCCAAAAGAAATCAAATTTTTTTTAAGAAACCTCTTCTACCTTAGGAAGATAAAATCAAAGAAAAGCAAAATAATATCGTCAAATATCATTTTATAAGAAAAAAAGTAATTTCTACTCAAAAAAATCCAAATGAGCAAGAGGATCTACAAAGTTTGCATAATTCTTTCTACCAGAATTCAAGTTTATTTTAAAGTAAAATACCATCCCTCTTAAAAATAAATCTTTTGCCCTCTAAAAGATTTTCTCTTATTTATAAAATAAAAATGAAATAAATTTTTAGAATTTTGAAGAAAAATAAAAAGTTAGTGTGGATAAATATTTAATTACTGAATTCAAATAATTTCATTTGCAATATTTTATCATTTTTTATTTGAATTTATAAATAAGGAATTTTCTTCAAAAAAAATCATGAAAATCAATACTTTAATCAAAAATAAAAAATTTTACTTTTATTAAAAAAAATGTTATTTTGTTAAAAATATTTTGATTTTTTAATTAGGTTCTTAAAATGATAACAAAAGATTTAAATTAGAAACAATTTCATCAAAGCAAAATTAAAAGGGAGAAGGATAGAATACAAAATTTGATGAAGCATCTTCTATTAGGTAAAGAATTCATAATTTTAAAGGTTTGTAAATTGTTTTATAGTTAAACAAGATAATAAAAATTATTTGGCCAAGAAAGCAGAGTATCTACACCAGATAAATAAATACAACAATATTTAAAGAAAATGAGTGTTATGTCTGTTTCATTAGATTTAGGAAGAATATCTAAACAACCGTTTTCAGAATTATAATCTCGTAATTTAGATTTTAAGTTCTCTATAATAATTAACAATATTTAAAACAAAGCAATCATACTTGGTTCACCAAAATAAGTTAATTCAAGGATATCTTAGTTCAATGATTTAAATTTAAGTTAATGCTCACAAGACTCTTTGGTTTATGATAAAAAAATATAATAGCAAGAGGAAACGAAAATAAATTTAAATTCTAATATTCACTCTTTAAATGATAGTGCCATGATAAATAAAGCCTAAGAATATAAAATTAGTAAAAAGTAGAATTATGAAAAAATGAAAATGCTGATTGATTAAGAAATATTACATCATTCTTTTTTTTTGAATAAAAAAAAGTATAAAACAGCAGAAAACTAATTTTTTAAAAATCTTGACGAAAAGCTTCAATCTTCAAACAAAAATATGCAAAGATACTTCAATACAAGATAAAAACCTTCAGTATAAATTAAAGAAATATTTACTTAGAAAGAAAGCCGATCTCCAGAACGTAAAAAAATTGAATTAAACTTAGATTCTTCACCAAAACAAAATATATCATCAAATTATGAATAGAATTCTCCAATTAAAAACTGTAAAAATTAAAAAAAATTTTCAGATTAAAATCTCTTTTTTTTTTATTAATTAGAATAATATGTGCATTACTCTTTGTTGAATTATTCTGCAGCATAAGATTCTGATAGTGTTTTAGATATTAGCAAAAATACAAATATCAACAATTAATATTTTAATAAAAAAACATAAAATTCATTGCTCCTTTCGCAAATAGTTACACCATTTATTGATAAAAAAAAGTGTTCCCAATATTATGAATCTGAATATGGAAATTACTAAAATAATGTTTAATAAAAAAAGAGAGTTAATTCTATGCAACTAAAAAAATTAAATTCATTTGAAAATAATACAAACACATTAGATAAAAGCAATATTAAATTTGAATAAAGCATTTACTACTAAACAGATACATTTACTAAGAAAAAAAACAAAAGTTCTTTCCTAATTAAGACAGATGCAAATTAAAATATCTAAAAAACTGAATAATCTACTTAAAAAACAAATTAATTAAGCTCAACCTAGTATAATAAGTTTTTAGAAAATAAACTGAAATAATTATAAACTCCTTCGCCTAAATTAAATAAGAATTTTTTAAGCTAAATCTAAAGCCCAAATTTAATTACAAAAAAAGAATAAATTCTTAATAATAACTCTGAAAAATTACCTTTGAAATATTTCTCTTCTAAACTAAAAGATATTAACGAGGCAATTTAATAGAAAGGAAGATTTTTTAGCAGCAGCATATCTCAAAATAAATTAACTCCTTAGATCCATTTTAAATCTAAAAAAGTATTAAATTTAAGTGTTTAAGGACTGTAACAAATTAAAATGAATTGATTTATCTTCAATAAATTACAAATTTTTTAAAGTAATTTTTAAAAATTATATTTCTATATTTAAGTCATATATATATATTACTTGTTTAATAAAAATATTGTAGTTAATATTTATATAGAATCAACTTTCTTTACTTAAAGCAAATTAACTCTTAAAGTAAAAGCATTGTATTAAATTAATTATTCTTTTTTTTCAAATAAATTATTTGGCTAAAAATTGCACTTTTGTATGAAATATATAAAATTTTTCACAATAATGTTTTTGGTAGTTAAATATTAAAATATTTCATAAAAATATTTGTTGGTTATTTTAATAAAATTAAATTAATTTAATTAAACTAAAATAGAAAAATCAAAAATTAAATATTATTTGTTAAGATTTTATATAATTTTTAAATTTTGTTTAAAGGTATTTATTTATAAAGCTTATTATTATTGTCACTGAATTTTTAAATCAGCTAGCTAATTAAATTTGATTTTGAAAAAAGCTATACTTTCTGTTAAATTCATATATAATTTATTAACTTATTAGGAAGCTCTTTTAAAAGATATTCAATTTAAAAAAAATTTGAAAATTTTGGCAGAAATAGTAAACATTATTATTAATTGATAATTAATTTCTGGCATTATTTATTCATTTTCAATACTTAAATGAGCGCAAAAAAAAATTGCTAACTTAATTGTTGTATGGAATGCACTCCAACTTTATTGAATTTACACGAATAAAATTTAAAGCTTCAATAAAAGTATTAATAAATGGTAATTTCTTTAATTATTATTTTCTAATTATGAATTAAAATGTTATTAGAAATTAGAATTAATCTAAGCAAATTTGAATAAATAAGAAACTTCGTCGAGCACTCAAATATTTACAACAATAAAAAAAGATAAGAACAAATGGGCAAGACCTTGCTTCAATAAACATTAAATGGGAGTAACTTAAAATGAAAGTAGAAGTTGCAACTCAACAAAAGATTCTTCGCTTTATAATTAAGTATCAATATTAAATAAATAGTTTGCTGCTTATGGCTTTTGCTATTAAAAAAGCCTATCTATTGAAGGGAAAAAAGATACCTCTAAGATTTACATGAATGAAAAATTCGATTAAAATCTTGAAGATTAAAATAAAAATAATAATAATTTTTAATTATAAAATGACTCTCATTAATATTGCCTTACAAAGAGTAATAAAAAAATATTTTTAGATTAAAAAAACGAATTTAATAATGTTTCTGCTATTGATTTTGATATTTTAAAATAAGAAATGAGTTAAATTAATTCTGACTCAAATTAGCATGAATGCATGTAATCTCGTTCAGGTTAAAAATAGAGTTAAAATAAAAATTCATCATGGGAAGCATTTTTTGGCCTTAAAAACACTAAAAAAAGCACTCCTCCTTAAGTTAAATAGACCTACCGCTCAATTAGTTTAATATAAAAATCAGGGAAATCTGTAGATGATTGCTTTGAAAATTACAAAGCAATGTCAGATAAAGAAGCAAATTATGTTTAACTTTAAAATCTTTAAAACATAAATGAAAATGTAAATAAAAATTAAGTTAACACAGCAGCCAATAAATTTTAATTAGATAATATCTTACATTAAAATTAGCTATAGCAAAATGGGTATAATGATTTAAATTAATCATAACATTTTTAAGGTTAAATAAGAATGAATTTGTTAGATGAATAAAAACTAAAAAATAAAAAATAAGGCTAATAAAGATCCTAAACCCCAAGAATAAATTAAACAAATTTTATGATAGATTAAGATTTAAATTGGCAAAAACAATAAGTTAATATATCATAAATAAATTACACACAAAACTCTTAAGATTTATCTTACAGATAACCTTTAAGCAATAATAACAGAATCAAATCGTTTATTGAAGAAGAAAATTAATCTACTAAAAGTCCATACACTCCTTAATAAATTAAGCTAAATAAATCTATAAGAAATAATGAAAAGTGTTACAATTAATACAGTCAGTCTCCAGTAGCTTTAGCTGATTTAACAAATGAAAATAGGCTAAATGTAACTTAGAGAAGTTCTTTACATCCTTTTCCAATACATACAACTCCTATATTAAATAATCTTATATCGAGCAATAAAAAATAATACTATTTTGATAACTCTGTAGAAACTTAAACATAGAGAAATTTTTAATTTTAAGAACTTGAAAATATAAACCCGAATTATTAAAATGTAAGCCCTTTCTTAACTAAAAATGAAGAAAAATAGAACCAAATAAAAATGCCTTCAAATAAATCTGGACAAATATATAAAAATCAGGAATTTAGAGGGGAAACAAGTAGCAATGGATATGCATTCTCATAAAAGTTGTAGCAGTCAAGGAATAGTAGCCTTTAAACTCAAGAATTTAGAGAATGCAAATAAATATTATTCAATAAATATAATTTACAAGACATTCAATAAATTAATAATGATTCCTATCTTCTTCAATCTGATAAAAACAATGACTAAACTGGATTTTTCAATGAAGAGATATTCAAAAATATTGGTCAATAAAGCGAAGCAAGGAGTGAAGTTATATCTCAAAATAAACTTTCAGATTAGTAAGCATTTTCAGTTTTATCAAATTGCAAGTCAATAAATTCTTCTTAAATTTCCTCTAATTCTTCATCTAGTCACACAATTTGGTATAAAATGGTATCAAGAGTGGGAGAAAGATATCTGTCTACAGTAAATGCTTTAATTTTCAAATTATTTGTTTTAAAAAATTTTTAATTTTAAAGTTTGATGGATAAACAGAATTTATTATAGGGAGATAAATGACTAAAAAATTTTAACAATTAGGTAATTTATTAATCTAAAATCAATTTATAAAAATATTTAATTCTTATTAAAATAATTCTTAGAAGATGGAAAGGTAAGAGGTGGCATAACTTTACACAAAAACTTATAAAATGCTTTTAATACTAAATTTCCATTAAATAGCATACTTATTTAGTACCCTAAAGCTATTCTAAAGTTTTCAACAAATGGCTAAAGGATAAAGTAAATTTCTTAAATTCAATAACTATTTTAAATAAATAAACTGCTTTATTATAAAAAAAGAATTAAAGAAGATTGTTACGTTTTCTAATAAGTTACTCCTATTGAAGCAATCAACTTAGCTAATGAATGAATATTAAAATGATAAGCATTTAAATGTTTATTCAATAGATTATTCCTTTAAAATTAACTTAAACTTAGATAAAATTTTTATTTTCTGTTAAGTAAATTAAAAAATAAATAAACGAATTTAATCCTTTCAAATAAACGTGTCTTTTAGTTTTAAGATTTAATCTAGTTAAAAAATTATATATTTAAATATTCGATTTTTGTTGTTATTTTTGATGTCACTGCTTATTTATTTCAAAATAAATTTCTTCTTTTTAATTGCATTTGTCAAATTATTTAAATATAGAGTAGATAGATGTCTTTATATTGATAAATCAGAATTATTTTTATTAAGAAATATTAAGTAACAATATTGTATAATTTGCATTAAAGAAAATTTTAGTAAAATAAGACTATTTAAACATAAAAACTAATTTTAGAGTTAAAAATTCATAGCACTAGGAAAGTAGATTTACAGGAAGATTTTAGAGGAAGTATAATTAGAGAGATTTTAAAATATCAAAACAAATAATAATTTATTTTGAGCTTAAGAAAATGCACAGTTCGATATACTTAACTGTTTTGGTTGTGTTATCTTTGATCTTGCCAGATTTTATTAATTTGGTTACATCAAACTTTTCAATTATTGATGCAGAGCTTAAATATTACAGGAACATGGGCGATGAATTATAAAAATACAAAGAATCGCTTGTAGAAAGTTTAAAGGCAAAATATGAGTTGTACTACAATCCTAGAAATAATGCAAGTTAATCATCAACTAACTGCTAAGATTTAGATAGCAATTTAGCTAACAAAAACATTTATGACGAAATATTTCAAGAAACTTAAAAGCAATAAAATGATAGTATGATTAGAGCATAAGGCAGTGATGAGGCTCTTTTTGAAAAATTTATTAACTAGAAAGTATCAGACTTATCGAAGAGATTTGTATCAAAGACAACAAAAAATGAAATCATTTTAGATTAATATAATGATAAAGTTTATTTAGTTTCTATCGATAACAAGTTCCTCTTCACAGATGATTAATCCTACTCATGTAATTAATATATTAGCATATAAATTTTAAAGAGTAAAAAAACTAATTTCTTACTTTGAGAAAAATTTAAAGCCAAATTCTTCTCCAAAAAAAAAAAGAAATCATTCAAATTTAGTAATTTAAAGAAAATATACAATTTGCATAAAACTATGATAGAAAAACATATATTTGTTTTAAAGTTGATGAAGGAGAAATATATTTTAAAATTACTTACTTACTTACTTAGGAATTCATATTAAGCAAGGAGAAACTGAGTAAAAAATATTGAAAATTAATTTCTTTTATAAATAGTTGTTAGTATTATGGAAATGTAAGATGAGAAGTTGTTTGGGAATATTAGCTATGAAAGAAATTCTGATATTTAATGGCGCTTATGCACTCTTCATAAGATAAATGGAGTTATCAAGGATATTCAATTTGATACTTAGAAACAAAATTTTTTAATTAACTACATAGATACATAGAATCAATCTTTTATTCGTGTTTATAACTCAACTTCTTTCTGCCAAAAATAAAAGAATTAGTTTTCTAGTTTTTATAAAAATGACAATAAAATGAATGATCAATCATCAGAACAGCAAGAAAGCGTCTAAACACAAATGAAATTTTATTAATAAAAACACAATTTCAGAATTGAAGACATATTTAAGCTAACAAAAGAAACAAAGTATGACTAAAAAAATTATTTGGAAATTCCCATGAACTATACATAAATTTTAAGAATGACATATTATAAAAATTTAATTATATACTCTTCTTTGGCTGATCGCTCTCTTATGAAGACAATAAAAATTTCAAAGTAATTAATTTACTCGCTATACTAAAACTACTAATTGAATAAAGTTATAATACAATTTTATATATTAAAGCAATTAGGATGAAGCCTAATTACAAAAAATTAATCTTCCTAATTTTTCTTATATTGACAAAGACTATGTGCAGGTACTCAGCATATAGGTAGTAGATATTTTAGAAGAAAAGGGAGGCTTTACATAAAAATTTATAGCAATAGTCCTGAAGTAACGATTATTAAAATTATATTAAAACATGAAATTTATTTTAATTAATAAAAATTAAGAGGAAACAGCGAAGATGTATTTATTGAATGTGAACTATATAAAACAAAATTTGATTAAAATAGAGAAGAAATACCTAAAATTGATAACACTAGGTTCTTTTTCAATAGAGAAGAAGCTCAAACACTTTTTAGCAAAAATGTTTCTCAATATGTAATTAAATTAAAATAATTAATATAAAACTGATTTTAATAAACATATCAAGATGAGAAACATAGACATCTTTGAAAATAATTTATTTCCTCATGTGCACACAGCATACAGTAAGATGAGAAACAAATTTGTTGTTAATATATTAGACTAGTTTTTAATACTGGTTGATTTTTCGTAAGCTATTAAAATTTTGCAATAATAAACTAATATTTTTATATAAATATTCAGCATTCCTTCGATGATAGGAATAATTGATATTGAACCTACAAACTATTCTAAACTAATTAAAGAAGGTTTCAAAATTAAAAAAATGCACTTCTCAGAGAATGGAAATTTCTTATGCATCGTAAAATATAAAAATATAATTATATTTTATTTGAAGTATATAAAAAAATTAAAAGCTAACTCAGGATTAAGAATAACACAATTAAATTTTTTTACTAGAAATGAGTAAAATAAATAGTATCAATAAATTCTAATAAACTGGTAATATTTTTAATATTTCTTTCTCGATAAATTGAGAACTTATTAAAAGCCAAACTAAATTGAATACTTTACTTAAAGAAAATGAATAAAGTAGAAATGATATTTACAAAGCTATTTTTATTAAAAGCTTTTATTAGATTTATTTTAAATATAAATTTTATTAGAAATGTTTTAGATTAAAGAAGTAAGAGACAGAATTAAAAATCATATTATCAAAGACTTTAGTGCATATGAAGGTGATGAAAATGCCTAATAATTGTAAAATATTTATTTAAACAAGCGATAAGCAATATTATATTAATAATTAAAGAAATTCAGTACTATTATTAGAAGGAGGTGAAATCTTGAACATGAGTTTATGCACAAATTGCACAAACAAATTTAAAAAAAGTGTTGTGAAGGAATTAGTTGATATATTTTCTACTCTTCTAATTTCAATAGGATTCATAATCCTTTTCATTTGTGCAAAGTAGCTTATGGCGAATATTGAAGAAGAATAAGATGATTACTGATATGCTTAACCAAATTAAATAATTAAGAACTATTTAAGCTAAGATCAAAAAAATTATATTTTAAATAAAGAAAATTCCATTTTAAATTACTAAATTTAATTAATTATAAAAAATTATTTTAATTTATTATTTGTATTAATTTTAAATTAAAAATATATATTTAAATATATAAATTGTACTAATTCATTTTATTGTTAGACAAATGGTTTTTATATCAGTATATTCTATACTTTTAGCTCTATCAATAATTAAAATTCTAAGTAATTTTACAAAATACAAAAAATATTTTGTCTAATTTTTTTTAAAATTAAAAATTCTTTACAGTTTTAGTAAATATTTTTTGATAAATTAATCATTTATATTTTTTAATTAAAAAAAGTTTAAGAAATTAAAAATTTTAGATAAATTTAAGATTAAAACTTTGACTTTCCTCTGCATTAACATGCCAATTATTATTATTTTTTTTTCAAATAATATTAACTAGATCATAAAAATATTTATGATAAATAACCAAATAAATTAATATATGGAATTTTTGATTTTTTCAGGAATGATCTCTGTAAAATTATTTATTTGATTAGCATTAATTATTGATGCTTAGACTAATTAATGTTTGGTTTTATTTAAATTATAGTGCCAAATTGCTTTTTGTCAAATTCTTATAACTTAAAACTACTTTTATAAATTAATAATAAAAAGTGTTAAAAAAATAAAAAATAAATTGATTTTTAAAATGATAAATTAAAAAAATTAAGGTTGCAAAGTGAAAATTTGAAATTTGAAAAATAAAAATGTTTATATAATTAATTTATTGTAAAATACACTTTTAAAGGAAATTCATAAAATTGTTGTTAATAATTACTATCAATTATTATTCATTAATTATTATTTATTTATTTATTTATGCTATTTATACATTGATTGATAATTTTAATCTATACTTCTAATTATCATAACTTAAAAATAAACGTAAAAATGTACTATTTTTTTATAATTGAAGAAATTTTGGTCAACATAAAAAATCTGATTTTAATACCTTATGAAGCTTAAATATACTTTAATGAGAAGGTTTCTAAATTAGAGTTTAATAATTACGATTTAATTTTTAGAAATTAGAAGTAAAAAATACGAGATTATGATGTATGGCTTATGTAAATTACTAGAAACCAAATAAAGTTTTAAGAAGGATAAACAACAAGATTTAAGAGAGTACTTGATGTTGTTTGTATGTATAACACAGTGAATTCAATTACTAATATTTATTTTTTTCAAGAAAGAATAATTGCAAAATACAATAAAAACTAAGAGATAATTAAAAGAGCAAAATCACTATCAATAAGAAGGAAGCAATATATATTTACAAGAGTCTAAGTGATTCAAGAATAAATTAAAATATTTCAATCTTTATCAGATGGATAAGGCAGAAGGCTCTAATGCAGAGATGAAGCCAAACTTAGTTCAAGGGTTGGATATTCTAACAGATTAAAATGCAGATTTAAAAGATAAGCATTAGGAAAATGAAAGAAGTAATAATTAAAATTTAACATAAGATTAACATGAAAGTATTTAGTAGCCTAATAGTACAAGCATAAAAAATGCATAAGTCCAAGAAAAGGAAACTAGCTAACATTAAAAAAAATAAGCCATGAATAGAATGAGAAATAGCATCAAAGAAACACTATTTAAAGGAATAACGAAAAAAATAAATCCTGAAGGAAGTAGCTAAAGTATTGCTCCTCAAAATAGTGGAAGTCAAAATAATGTTTAATAATTGTTTTCACAATCTGGTATATTAGGAAAAGGGTCAAATTTTAATGAATAGGATTAATAAATTCAGAATTAGGCATAAAAGCTAGTTAATGATGAAAATTAGATTCCATAGGAAGATGAAGATTTATTTAAGCTATAAACTGTTTTAACTAATTCAGTTAAAATCGAACAGTGTCCACGAATTGAGTTTAACTTTACAGGAAGCAATAACTCTAACAAAGTTCGCATGAATGATCCCATCATAAATAAAATATTCGAGTAATTTACATTTTTAAATATATGGTATGTGTCTCATATGGAAAAAAAAGCAATTTTACTTGTAAGTTAGTTAATATATAAATAAATAAGTATCCAAAATATTGGCGCTTTAAAAAATAAAAGCTGCTTGCTTTTAACAATATTTGCTAGTAAGGTCTTTATATTAAAAACAGATTCAACAAAAATAGAATATTTAGAAAGCGAAATTTAGTTTGAATATTTTTTACTTGTCATAGACAATATTTAAAAAGTAGAAAAAATTTTTCTTAATTAATTTACATATATAAAGTGTAATAGATACTTTGATAATATTCAACAAGCTTCATCTTTAATTTATAAAAGATTAACTTAATATCAGCACATGGTAGTACTAATTGTTGTAATTTATTCAATTTAGAATATTAAGTGCTTATTAAATAATTAAAAAACGAACGACCTATAGTGAAATAGTTTAAGCACTTATCAAATTTTATTTGTTTAAAAATTTGAACTAAACTCTTTGTGACAATTTGCTAAATTTATGAAACTTAATAATATTCTTTAAAAACAATTTTTATATAAATAATAGAGAGCAAAAACCATAAAAAGATTCATCAATTATAAATTAGACTAGGATTTTTGAGGAAAATTATGAGCTAATAGGTGAAAAGCTTGGAGAAGGTTCTCAGGGTGATGTTAGAAAATGCATTCATAAAAAGAGTCAATAAGTTTATGCAGTAAAAATGATTAGAAACGGAGATACTGAAATTATTCTTTCTGCTATTACTTCTTTTAAAATAGCAAAAAATTTAAATCATCCATCAATTATAAAACCTTATGAACTTTTTATCAACTAAGAGACTGAAAAAATTTATTACGTTATGGAGTATTGTGAATATGGTTCACTTTAGGATTACATAGAGAATTTGTGGAGTCTTTCACCTCATAAGAGAGATCATCGCAGTATGAGTAAAATGAAAACAACAAGCACTGATAATTTAGAAGATGAGTCTAACTCTTTAGATAGCCAGAAGAATTTAAATTTTGAGGGTGCTTCAAATAAAGCTACTAAAAAAAAGGATAGAAAAAAAAAATAGAAAAAAAGGAGGCAAGAAGATAATTAAGCAAAGGAGGATGATCACCTTATAAAGCTTTATTAATAGCTAGGATCAAGTGACAATTTAAAATAACAGTAAAATGAGATAGTGAATAATAACTTAAATGCATAAGATGAAGACGATACGAAAATTGATTCTCAAAAAAAGATAGAAGGCAGTGAAGAAAAAAGTGTTAGGAATAAATCACAAAAAAGAAAAGTTTAATTTAACTCTTCTTATCAAAGTAAAATCGACCATGATCTAATTAAAAGGATTTTAAAAGAAATTATTACTGCTGTAGAATATTTACATAGTGAGGGAATATGTCATCGTGATTTGAAGCCAGATAATATTTTAATTAGCAATGATTTGCAAAACATCAAAATTATTGACTTTGAGATAAGCAAAAGATTCAAATATTTTAGATAAAACAAGACAGGAGTTTTAAAGGTCTGTGAAATGTGGACTCGTACAGGCACTCTTGATTTTTAGAGCCCAGAAATGTTTGAATCGGCTGGATATACTGAAGCTGTAGATATTTGGGCTATTGGTGTAATTGCTTACTACTTGCTAACTGGACGCTTGCCTTTTGATTAGGAATATATTAGTGATAAGATAGAATTCATACGTAATGCTCAGTATAACCAGGATTATATTAAAGATTTGGATGATATCTCTAAAGATTTTATTAGGAGAATGCTTAGAAAAGATCCTGCTGAACGTCTAACTGCTTCTGAAGCTCTTTCACATCCTTGGTTCTTAGTTTGCAGCAATAATGATGTTAGGAATAGAAATGAATTGAATTTAAATATGAATAAATCAACTGTTTTAAATTTATTCCATTCACCTTAAGATAGTGATAAAGGCTGTACAATAGACTCTAAGAAATACATGGAGTTAAGTTTGATAAAAGCTAATTAATCAACTGTTCTTGTAAAAAAGGATAGTAATGGTAGCGATTCAAACTACCCAAATTAACTCACTTTTGCTTTTACAAATAAAATGTAATCATAAAAATATAACAACTCAAATAACTACAGTTTGAGAATCAAAAATCACCATAACAAAATATAATTAAGCAATCGATTTGAAGGTAGTGCTGACAATTTGTAAATGAAAAATGAAGATTCTCCAGTAATAAGTGAAAGTTCAAAGCATATAGTAGAGAAGAAAAGGAATAGCAGACCACATAATACTTAAATAGAAAGTCCTACTAAAAGCAGAAATAATCAGAATGGTGATCAATATTTTAAGTAATCTGGTTTCTTTGGCGAGTCTGTCTAAAAATGTTTTGGAGATAATAGCTGCAAAGTATATAAAAGCAATATCTAAGGGAGCAATATAAATGTTTCCTAATTTAGAGAAGACATTTTTAATATAAAAGAAGTTTAATGCGGTGAAAATAGCTGCACAAATATTCCAAAAAATTAGATGAATACTGAAAGCGAATATGAAGATGAAAGTGAAAAAGATGATTCTCTCCTTAGAAAAAAGAAAGAATATAAGATGAAACTTCAATAATTTAAACAATTAATGACTACTGGGATGTAAGACTTACCAACAAATTTTATTCATATAAACTAGAAATAGTAAAAAACTCCCCAAACTTCGTAGTTACGTTTACGTTTGCTTTATGAAAAAAGCCGCATTCCTTCAGAAAAAGCTGTTTTCTTGAAGAATGAGCATTAGCAACAGTAGTAGTAGTAATAGCAGCAACTTTAGTATTAGATTGAAACAAATAAATAGCCTCAGTCAGTTCTATAAAATAGCTAGCATTAAATCATATCAACTTAGTAAAATACTTTAGGAAGCAATATGAGTGTATTTAATTCAACATAAAACTATAATTCAAACACAAATAGCCAAGTAAGTGGAGGCCATAGCAGTAATTTATGTTCACCAATTTAATACACAGATAATATAGTGAATGCAAATCCAAGTACAAATCTTTTACAATTCCAACTAAATCCTACCAATTTAAGCAATAACAACAATAATAGCAATAACAATTCTACTTTTGCTAATAAGAATGAAGCTCAAGTTAATTTACCATCATAGAGCAGCATCAATAACACTTCAAATATTTTTTCTGGAGCTTAATTACAGGAAGGGATAAAATCTATATAGTTGTAACAACATTAATCAAATTAATCAGCTGTATCAGCTGGAGCTGCTAATCCAGTGATTCAACATTTTATAGACAATTCTGAGATAGAAGTTTAAGGTTTACGCTCAAGATCAAATACAAATGACGTAGCTGAGAAAGTTGAATCAGAGGAATAAATTGACACTCGTGCTAAGAGAATGAGTGAAGATTTTACTTCCTCATGCATTGTCTAAAATCCTGAAAGATAATAAGCACAACCAGTGTAAAACTATTATAACTTGAACTCTTCATAGAAAAACGGAAATTTTTTTGAGGCAAAAGTACAAAAATCTTCACATTTTAGTAATAATTAATACACGCTAGCAAGCAACATTAATAGTGAAAATTTGATTCCTTCGTAAGGAGTATTTAGCAACGATCATTCAAAATAATTCTCTATATAGGAGTAATTATAAATGAAATCTACAAAATATGTTAAATAATTTTTACTCTCTACAGGAAATATGCAGGAATAGCCATCTTCTTAGTAACAAATTCAAAGCAAAGAAAGCGTAGGTAACTTAGAGACAAGCATAAATCCTATTTTCAAAAAAATAGAAAGTGATGATGACACTCCTTAAAACGAATAAGCTGTAAAAAAAGGTACATCGCTCAATTCTTCAAATCTTTGGTAATTCTAAAATGGATTAAATAGATCGAATTCTGACATCTGCAGTATCGCCAGCGATTTCCATATTAACCATAATGATATTTTATAAAAAGATAATGTTAAAATCGATCATACTTAATTGGGCGATATTATCCAATCTTCTTCAGAAGAATCCTTTTAAATTGATGATAATGAAGATTTCTAAAATGTGTAAAAAACTGTTTAAGTTTAGCCACATTGAAAGATAAATTTTACTTAAAATATAAAATCCTCACTAAATAGTTATATAAATAAATAAATAAATAAACTCTTTTCAATTCAAATTATATCTAATTATATAGACACAAAATAAATAAATAACAACAACAATAATAAATAAATATTAAAAATAAAAAACAAATCTTGATAATTTATTTAAAAATTCATCAAGTTAATTAAGGTAATAGCAGTAATAAACAAAAGGATCTTAAATTACATATTATGCAAACTCCTACCTATAAACTTGTAATTATCTATTTTCCAACTAATTTATTTTATAATAAAAATAAAGTAAAATCTAAAAAGCAGACTCATAAAATTAAAATATCATAATACCTAATTAAAAGTAATCGATCAGTAAAATTAAGATTACTCCAAAAATATTCAGATAATAAATTACATTCAATTTAAATTTATTTATAATTAGTTAGTTAGTTGATAAGACCCTCTTTCTAAATAGTTTTAAAATATTTTCTCTTCTATTCTTTTGCAAGAATTTAAAAATTAATGAATTATTTTGATCTGAAATTTAAAACTAAAAATTTATCTAAATTTGAGTTTTTTTAGTTTATATTTTGATAGATAAAATTTTTTCCTATTTCAAAAAACTCAAGCAAAATTTTCAATTTTTTTTTCATATAAATTGCTTAATATTTAGTTTTGTATATGACAAATCAACACATTAAATGTAGAGATTTTTAAAATAAATAAATGATTCTTTAAATTTTTTTGGGTTAAATTTTATTTGCTTTTAGTCTAATCATTCGAAAATTTACATAAATTTTAATTATCATTTTTTTTGAAGAATTTATGTAAATTTATTTTAATAATTTTTAGATTTTTTAAAGTATTTATCTTAAAGACTTAAAGAAAGCAATTATATTTATAAAAATAAAATTTTTAAATGAAAAGCCAAAAGAAAAAATTATTGATTTGAATAAAATTAAATTTTTTTACATAAATTTTAAATAAAAACAAAATACTTTAATTTTTTAGAATAATTCATATTTTAATATAATATCAATCATGTGATGCTTTATTAAATTAAAGAAAACTTCTAATGAACATATTGTGATCAATATACTTTTTAGAAGGATCATACTTTTGTTCAAAACTTTGCTCTTGAAAAGATTTCAAAACAACGTTATCTTTTTCAACATAACGTTCAGCATACTTGCATGCTTATTAAAATAAATTTTTATTTTAAGAAAAAATATGTATTTTTTATTAGTAGAATGTAATAACTTATTCAAGTGGAATATATCCAGTATTAAAATCGATAGAGAATAGTTTTTATAATTCATCTAAATAGTCTTTGAGCACATTATATACTTTTTCTTTATCATATCCAGTATCAAAATCAGTATAGTTTGCAGTATTTATATCATAAAAACGATGGTTCTTTCTATGGTAAGATTTGTGGTATTTTTCATAGCAAGACTTACAAAAGACACATTATTCACAGCTTCTACATAAAATTTATACTTAGTTAACTTAGCAAATTCTACAAACTGGAGAGATATCACCCATAGTAAAGGTAATTTTGTTTTTGGAATTTAGACCAATAACATTTTAAAGTTTTCTAATTCCACGTTATATTGTAATGATGGCTGGCAGTTCTTGTGCTCTAAATAATTCTTTAACATCTTTTGCACCTTATTTTATTTTTTATTCGTAAGCAGGTTATTAATGCTACTGCATAGAACTGCTGTTTACTCCTTTTTCTTATTCTTCTTGGCCAAATACATCATCCTCTACAGGCTTAGCTTATTTCTATCTATTAATATACTGTTAAATTTTTGCTTATCTTTAATCTATGAAACTGTATTCTTCTCTAGTTAGCAACTGCTTTAAGGCAATTAGTGCAACTTTAGGAGCTAATTTATTTTGCATATGGCAAAATACTGTCTAAAGAAGTTTTAGTGCTAGTATTTTACGTCTACGTACTAGATCATTTAACTTTGATACAAAGTTTCTTGTTTTCTTCTTTTTATGGTACCATTTAAAATAAACTTATATGAAGGTGCAAGCTCTCATCAACTTTTCTTTTTATTTTTTTGCTTGCACTCTTGATTTCCATCCTCTATATATTTTTTGTAGCAAAATAGTTGCTCCAACTACATTTTATACAGATAACTTTTATTGTTGCTAATATTATATATTTTTAGCTTTCTATCTTATATTATTCTAGAACTTTTAAGCTTATTTTTATTATTCAATTTCTTTTTATCTACGTTAATCATCAACTTATTCTTACAGCCTATCTATTGCAACTTGCTTAATAACTAATTTTTAGTAATCATTTCTCTCTTTATCAACTATATTCTTTGCTTTAATAACGATCTCACTCATTTGCATTAGTTCCTCAGTGAGCTTACCAATATTTTCCTAAATAGCTTCCATTCTTTCTCTTTGCATTATTACTAGCATTTCTTTTTCATCTTCTAGCTTCTTCTGTTGTAATTTTAATTACCCAGCCTTAGCAGTTAATTCAGTCATGTCCTTACCTTACTTTCTAAATTTCTATCTTTTTTCAAAAACTTCTTCCTACTTCTTTAATTTCTCTAAATATTTTTGATATTCAGGTCCTTTTCCTATTTCTTTTTCCTCTTCTTTCTTTATACATTTAATAACTACTCTCTATCTGACTTCTAAGTCTAAAATTCTTTCTTATAATACAATAGGATTCTAAATATCTTTTAGCTCTCCCATAACTCTATTATACTCCTTTTAGCTCTATTAACAAATACGTCAAGCTTAAAAATAGATTTAGAGTTTATAATTTTTACTTAATATTATGCTTCTAAATTTTTAACAAATTCGAATTCATTAATGACACCATCTTTGTTTGAGTCTATAATCTTGAGAATTTCTTAAATTTCTTCTTCAGTTAAATCTAAATCAAGTTTGCCTAGGAAACATAAATTTTATTATTGCAACAAAACATATTTATAAAATTTAATTTACTCATATTTTATTCAATTTCTTCTATGGTTAATATACCATCTTTATTCACATCAAGCAATGAAAAAATCTTATTTATTATAAAAATGTATCATGATTATTATTAAATTTCATATTTTAATTTTTTTTACATCAGACAAAGTTAAGCCTTGATCTGTAATTTTTTAAACAATTAATTCAATAACAGTTAGTTAAGTAAGATACCTCTTTTCTTAGTCATTGATTTTATCTTCAAATATAAAAAGTTAATTTAGAATAAAATTAATTTAAATATTTATTTATTTACCAAGCATACTAACTGATTCCTCATCATTAGTAGAGATATCAGTTAGTTCCTATTTTTTATTTAGTGCAGGTACCAATCCAAATGAAGTAAATTTGTTATCTCCTAAGACAACAACACCACTCTTATTTTTGATGGAATTGATTTATTCTTGATTCTTTTGCTACTTTTCTTTTTGCTTAGCTAAAGCAGCTTAAATCTACTTGTTTTCTTCTATTAATTACTTCAGTATAACCTTTAGCTTTTTAATTTCTACTTGATCGTTTAGTTATTTCTCCTTTTGCTGTTCCTCGTACTGATAATTCTTTTCTTTTTCTTTCTACTTCTTTTCATCTTTTTCTTTGAGAATCTTTTCAATATTTTCAAGAGCTTTGTTACCTTTCTTAAGATTGTCTTAACCTTCTTTAACAAACTCCTGGGCTTTCTTCTTTTGCATTTTCTCAATTTCAAGTTGCTCTAAATACCTATTGATATATAAGATTTATTTCCAAAAATAAATTTATTTTATTGAACATACTTTTTCCTTTCAATTTTTTTCATTTAAGAGACAAACTCGTTCTCTCTTGCAATCTCATTTTTTTCTGATTCAATTTTTGAAATTTCATTTAAAGTTCCTTTCTTTGAAGCTAAATTCCCATCCCAATTCTTTTCTTTAATCTCATTTCTTGTTGATACCCTTGATTAAATTTGTTCCATTGTTTTCTTTTTCTTTAAGTTTTCTTCTTCAGTCTTAAGGTTTTTAAGCATTTACTATCTAAATTTTTCCTATTACTAAACTCTGTCTTCATTTTCATTTTTCTAGTAATCTTTCCTTGTGATATCGACCCAATTAGACTCTTCGTTTTCATATGTCAGATTTTATTTAGACTTTTTTTACTTTATTTTTTCTACAGCTTCTCTAATGTAAAGCTAATCTTCTTTTTCTTACAACTCTTTCTATTTTTATTCATGATTTTTTAGTATTTACTTAACATTATCCAATTAATTATCTAGTTAATTCTTTCTTTTTTCTTTCTAGTCCTTAAGTATTTGTTATCTAAGTTATTTTTCTTTAAGTTTTTTAGTTTCCTCACTTTCTTCTTCTTCATCTTAATTTTATGCAAGTGCTTAATCACCTTCTTCTTTTTCAGTTTCTCCAAAAATATCTTCATCTAGTTCATCCTTTGGTTTTCTTTCTACTGGTTTATCTTCTTGTTTTTTATTATCAGAAGATTTCTTTTGGTCTTCATTTTTATCTTTCATAAAGTTATTAACTTTAAGAGTTTTTGATTAAATATTAGGTAATTTAGGTTTTTTTTCTAATTTTTTTTCACTTTCTTCATTTTCTATTTTTTTCTTTTACAAATCCAACTAATGTTGAGTTAACTTTGTTTGACTAGGAGTAGCAGAGGCTTTTTTAGGCTAATCTACTTATTATTTTTTAGTTGGTGCAGGTGTTTTAGATTCTTTTATTATTGGTTTACTCTGTTTGGAATCTACTCCATTGACAGAAGGAAGTTATTTTTTAGAATCCTATTTGACTGTATTTAATGGAGCTTATTTAGCTGATTAAGGTCTTGGCGCTACTGATTTTTAAATCGTCTTTGGAGGAGGGGCCGCTGCTGCAGCCGCATTGCTTGGCTTTTTTAAATTATCTTTAAATTAAACAGAAGGAGTTTTAGTTTGAGAAGGTATTTTTTGATTTGATGCAGGCTTTTAAGTACTTTCTTACTTCGATTATTTTAAAGTATAATAATTGTTATCTTCATCTTCTACTTTTAAGCTTCTTATTGATTACTTAGAGCGAATACTAAAAGAATTAGATTCTAACTCAAATTTATCCTCATAATCCTCCTCCACTTCTTCCACTTTCTATTTACTGTTTATTTTTTTTGGCTATTCTTCATCACTACCAAAATCATTTTCATAAGCTTGCTCTTCTTGTTTTTTGATGCTTTTTTATTTTTTTTACTCTTCCTTTTATTATTCTTTTTGCTATTTCAGCAATCTTGCCTACTTTAAATCTTCTTGATATCTTTTTTCAGCTTCATCTGGATCCATTTCGTTATTCTTGAGGGCTTCGAGTTTTCTTTTCAAAGCCTTCACACTAGCATCACTTTCATCAGATTTTTAGCTTTTTTTATCATCTTCATCGCTATCCTCATAATACTTATCTAAGCTTTCTTCTATGTCTGTCATATTTTATTTATTTGAATAAAAACAAAAATATTAAAGAAATTTTGATAATAAATTAAATCTTTTTATCAAAAGAAGCATAATAAACCATAAAAATTAAAACTACCAAAAATTTTGAAAAAAGAATAGATTTTTTTAGATTATATTTAATATAATTTTATAGAATAAAATAGCAGTTTTATAAAAAGTATCAATTGAATATGAAATAAAATGTTAATCAATTGTATAGAAAATAATAGATCAGAATTAATTAACTTATTTAAAATAACTAAAATATTAAAAATAGTTGTTATATTTTAAAAAATAATTAATACAGACAGAATCTAAGGTCATTATAAAAATGAGCTTGATATTTTTAATATTTAATTTTTTTTAAATTAATTTTTGGTTATTTTTTTAAAAGTAATTTTTTTGTTTCACTTAAAAGATATTAAAAAATTCTAAAGAATCTGTGACATCAAAAATTTAAATAAAATCAATATAATATAATTTTTAAAATGTTTGAATCTGTTGAAGAGTAGTTGCTCGAAAGAGAAATGATGAAAATTATCAAGTAGTTTTAACTAAATATTGATATCGAAAAAAATCAAGAAGTAATAGATTACAACAGTTATTTTTATTTAGTTAACTTTAATGCTTATAAATTATTTCAATCATTTTATTTACAGGTGAAAGTATAAAATGGCCAAAAGGATAAGGAAATAAACATAAAATCACAGAATAAAGTAAATAAACATTTGAGATATACTTTTACTTAAGCTCAAATATTAAAAAAGGAAGTAGAAAAAGTAAATAAGGCAGTTGGAGATGAAGAAATAGATTGGGAATAAAACTATTTAGATTTAATGTAAGAATGTGGTTATTAATTACCAGATGAAGAAATTAATACCCAACTTGACAACGAAAATGAAAAAAAAATTAATTTGATGATATAAAAAAATGATGAATGCCATAATAGGGATTTTGCATAATATAAATTGTAGCCTATAAATAATGAGAGTGATGATTAAGAAAGCGAAGAAGTCTAAAAATCAAAATAGATGATGAATGACCTTCATGATGAAGAAGAATAAATTATGACTCCAGAACAATAAAAGGAGTATTTTAAATCATTACGCAGTAAATACTTAAATGTAAAATAAGTAGATGAGTAAAAGTAAACAGAAAAATCAGTTGATACAACTGCTTATGCAACAAATGAATCTGATACCACTTAAATAAGTAGCTAAAATGTAGCTAATAATTAAAAATAATAGCCTTTATTAGAGGAAAAATAACTTGAATAGACTTAAAATGATGATTAAGGATAATTAAAATAAAATGATAGCAGTTAAATTTAAAAATAAAATGAAAATAGTCAAAGCATAGATAAGCCTAGAAGTTTATTGCCATAAGATCACGTTACTTTAACAAGAGAAATGTATGATGAATAGAAAAAGCAATAAAAAGCTCTAAAAAAGGCAATTCAAAATGCTAAAGATTTAGGTATAGTTTACAATGGAGTAATTAACTTTGAAAATTTCGATGAGACTAGCAGTGAAGAAGGAGAAGATTAAAATAAGCTTTAAGATTAAGAATAAGATGAATAATTAGAAGACAATAATGTCATAGAAGAGTAGGATGAAGATGAATATGATGTATTGATTATTAAATTTTATATTTCTATTTGAAATAAAAATAAATTAAAAAAATAAATAAATGAAGGAAAACAATGACTAAACAACTTAAGATGAACAAGTAAATGTCTTGACTGAAATAAAAAGAGAATATATTTAGACTAATAAATGGAATTGTAAAGAATATAAGATATTTTACTCAAACGAGGACATATACGAAGGTGAGATAGATGATAAAACATCTCTTAAAGATGGTTGGGGTGTTTACTTATATGCGAACGGTGAAAAATATGAAGGGTTCTTCTAAGATGATATTATCCATGGATATGGAAGATATTAGTAAATTTAACAAATTATAATCGAATTTTATCACTTTTTTATTTATCAGATTTTTAGGAGGACATAAGTATGAAGGCGATTGGAGTTAAGGTATGAAACATGGTGTGGGAATTCTTGAATTTGCTTCAGGAGATAAGTATATAGGATTTTTTGAGCGTGATAATTTCCATGGATAAGGTAGAATTGAATTTTCAAAAAGCTTATATAATTTAAATAAATTAATAAAAGGTGAATACTTTTACAAGAATGGAGATAAGTTTGAAGGTACATTCGTACATGGAAAAAAAAATGGCACCGGTAAATTTTTAGGAGCTAATGGAAGAAAAATAATAGGAGAATGGATTGATGATCAACTTTAACATTTTTGAATATATTTATATTTTAAAATTTAGTCATTTAAATTAGGGCAATTAAATAATGAAAAAATAAAATTAAAATTACTTTAGTATTAAGATTATTAAATATGTTGTTTATTTTTGCATAATGTTGATAATATTTTTTTGCAGATTCACGCAAACAGAGTTTAAAAAATTTAAAATTTCTTTTTGTTTGTATTTAAGTTTAAGTTTTAAATGGTAGCAAAATAATGTGTATTCTTTTTATAAATAAAGATAATACTATTTAAAAGTTAATAAAAAAGTTTAAATTTTAATTTAAAAAATAAAAAATTAGAACATTTAAAATTTAAAAAGGAATATTTTAATTAATTAAATTTTTTATTAAATTTGTTTATCAAACATTTATTATAATTAAAGTAATTAAAATTTTTTATTTATTGAGTTATCTATTTATTTTTACTTAAGTATTAAAATTGGTATAACATTCAATATATCTAAATGTATAATTTATTAATTAAAATTATTACAGCTAGTTTTAATTTTTATTTTAAGATAAGTTAAATTTTTGGTTAAATACTTAGTTGAAATAAATAGAAAAATTATATTTGAAAGAATAAAATATTGAGATTTATTCATCAAAAATATAAACTCTATAAATTAACTATACATGGCATATAAATCTATTTAATTTAATTTAGTATTTTTAAAGTTTTGATAAATTATATTTTACAGATTATTTATTATATTTTGGTTATTTATATTTAATTTTTCACACGTTATGCTCATGTTTGATTCTCAACCTCTTACCATACAAATATATGATCATTAGAATAAATGGTATGCAAGAGAGGACTTTAAAGAGAGATTTATAATCATTGAAAAGCTATTTGAAAAAAACTGACAGCTAATTTATAATTTTCTTTTAAGTATCAGGATCATGTATTTTAAGAATATCTTCTAGGAAATTTATTCTAAGTAGAACGTTAGCCAAAAAATTGTCATTTGTTAAAGATAGACTTTAATTAAGATGCATATAAGCAAGTTAATAATTTTAAGGAACACCTTGGCCTAGCTGCTCCATATAAGCTAAATTGAAGTAACCCTATGCTTAAATATAGCTTACCTAATCAATAATGTTTGAGTCTTTTTTTTCAGCAGCTAATTTGTAGTATTAATATGCTTTTGAATAGCTTTGTTTAACATTAATTCCATAATAAAAATAGTCACCTAATCTTAAATTACTATATCCACTTTAACTTATTGAAGTCTTTAGAAGCTAATATGAAACATATCCACTTATAGAATTTTTGGAAGAATTTTTTTCGATTTTAAGTAAATTATTCAAAGTTGTTTTATTTTTCACCATTTACAAAATATCTTCAAATAATAACTCATGGAAATCAATTTCTATAAATTTCTTTTCTACTAGTAGATTGTAAATAGGATCTTATTTCAATTCATTTTCTAAATCATAAAAATTTATATCATTGTAAGTGTAAATCCCAGAGTATTTATCTGCTAATATTGCTGCATTTTGTAATGAAACCTGAAATTTAATTATTAATTTAAATAAATGTTATAATTTTTACAAAACTTCATTAAAAAATATTTACATCATCTCCTAAATAGCCTGATATCAAATAGTTTAAATGGGATTGTCTATAGTTATTGAGTGAATACAAATAATTAGCTGAGTTTTAAAAGTGACTTGAAGCACTTCTTGACATGCTCCTGCTCATCAAAAGTGTGGAAAGCTCACAAGATTAATAAAAATCGACGCCATCTAGATAAAGTAAACCTTTTAATTTTAAATATTAGTAAAATATTAAAACATGTATTCTTTGTACCTAAAGCATATTATGCTAAAGCATGGCCTTTTTCTGATGCCAAATTTAGGTATTGGTGAGCTATTTATTTGTCTCTTAGGTGGATATCGGTAGAAGGAAGCATATGAATAACACCATAGTTGTACATTCCATTTACATCTTTCAAGCTTGCTGATTCTAAATTATTAAAATTTTCAATAAAAGCTAATATAAAATATCAAAAATTACTTTTAAATAAAGAGATTGCTTTTCTCTAATCTTTCTTCACTCCATATCCATTGTAGTATAAATAACCTTTGTCGAAGTTAAAGAAATAACTTAATAATTTGTTGCATTATATTATAAAATTTACCTAATCCATTTAGAGATATAGTATCCCCTTAGTCAGACAAGGACTAAAATATGCTAAATGACATTTAATAATCCTTTTAAAATCATAATTAATTCGTTTAATTTTAAAGATAATTTATTAGTAAATTTTACTTTTTTAACCCCATAACCTCTCATATAATGGTATCCTAGCATTGCTCCTGCTTTGAAGGTGTTTATATTCTAGAATCATTTTTTAAAATTTTTTTATGAATGACAAAATAAAATAATTTACCTAACTTATATTCTTTTTACTATATATAGATTAATAAATCTCAAACGATTTATTAAAGTCCCTTCTTACTCCATTTATGCCATAAAAATAAGATTCTGCTAAATTAAGTAATTCTCCTAAATTACTGCTTTGATAATTTAAGCTAATATGTTTGAAAGTCTCAAGTATTTTTATCTTATCTGAGTTAAGATTAAAGCTAAATAAATTCGAAGTCATGCTGTAAATCTAAAGGTCTAGCCTTATAATTTTACTTAAATTTGGAACTTAATCAGAATCTAGATATTAATCTTTTCCTAGGTCTTTGAAGTAAAGAGAAGCTGTACGACAATCAATATTAACTCCTCTTCCCTAGATTTTAAAATAACAAAAAGTAAAATAATTTATTTATATTATCTATTTTAAAGTTATGCTGTGCATACAAATACTTTGAGATATTTATTTTAAAGATAGATAATTAAATTAACTGTAAGAAATTGCACTATATTAGTGAATCAGTAGATATAAAGAATGATTGATAGATAGATAGATTAATTGATTTTGAATCAAAATCAAATTAAATACGTTTAATAATTAATTACATGCATATATTTATGAGCTAAAGCTAGCTTAGAAAAGAAGTTCTATTGCTGTGATGATAAATATAAATCAAGAACTGAAGAAGAATTTCTCTTTTCAGAGACATATTAGTATATTGACAATAGTTCTAGTTAAGATAAATTGTCTAAACTATAAGAACTAGTTTAATTGTTGATATCAGAAATAGTATTCTTAGCTTTTTCAAGTAATCTATCTAAGTTTTAGAGAATATTATAGCTACCATCCAATCTAAAGTTGCTGAATAAGCTAGTCATAAAGAGGGCATCTTATTACCCATAATATGCAGCCAACTTATAAAAATAATATGATAATTTTAAGGAATTGTTATCATCATTTTATCCATAATAAATCAAATTAGCATATTAATTTATTAATTCTCCTAAATTGCTTTAAGTGCAGTTATATTTGAATAACTCTAAAAGCTTTTCTTTAGCTTCACTAGATTCATAATATTTAATATGCTCATCTATTTCCTTAATTACTTCTAAGCAATTAAATAGTTAAATCTTTATTATACAAATGATAACAGCTATTTTTCCTAAAATATTTCTTATCATCCTTCTTTGTTTTATTTGATTAAGAGAAAAATCTTAAATATCTAATAATTTTACTTGATTTTTTAATTAAATCAATCATTTGAAATAAAAACAAAGTGAAAAAGATAGATAACTAAATAGATAGATAGATAATCATAAGCTTAAAAACCATAGAGCATTTAAAATTCCATTATAACTTGCTTCACAAATCAAACATTTGTCGATTTAATACATTTCATCTACATAAAAATTTATTTCCTAGAATTATAGAATTAATCACAATTAATTGAATATTAATTGATATAAAGCTTATGATAACTAAAAACAAATGAAAAACATTATTAATTGGAGCTTTAAATAATTTGAAATATAATTTTTTTCTAAATAAAAAAAAATATTTTTGAATCTCAAATAAGTTTTAATAGAATTAAAGATTATAGTATTTTTATGAATAAAAATTATTTATTTATCTTAAAAATATTATATCATTTGAATATATAAATCATCACAAGATTTTACATTTTTAAAAAAGAAAAATATATTTTTTTAAATAATTAAGAATTAAAAATTAATTTTTCTAATTTATTTAGTAGTTTAAATAATTTATTTAAAAAATATTTTTGATTCTAAGATCTAGAAAGATATGGTTGTTAATAAATTAATTTGTTATGAATCATTAAAATTGTGAAATCTAATTAAAATTTAAAAATTGATCAGAATAATAATCTTAAATTTGTTTAAGATTTGAAACAATTTTTTCATAACTTTGAATTAAATTTCATAACAAGGTATTACCAATTCTGTAATGAGTACACTTAAGCTAGCCATTTGTTTATTTGTTTTGCTTGCTATTGTATAAGAAATATAGGGCTCTCTTCTCTAAAGTAACATAAATAGATTACATAATACATGAAATAATAATTTTATAAATAATACGTTTTCAACAAATATATAAGCTAATAAAGAGAAAGAAAATATTGAAAATGCATTAGAAACATTAAAAAAGACAAAGAATATATATAAATCTAAATAGTTTAAGGGAGAGACCTTTGCTTTCTTAACACCTTGGTATAATATTTTTTTAAATTGAAAAACTCATTATTTTCAAAGGAATAAATAGGGTTTTGAAAGAGCGTTAAAATTTAAAGATAAGTTTACTTATCTTAGTCCTGTCTGGTTTGAAATAAAAGATTAAGGAGACTATTAAAAAGTAATTACTATAGATAGATATTCTCTTTTATGGTACTTATGATTTTATTTTAATTTCAAAAATAGCTTGATGGAGAACATAATATTGATGAAAATTTCTTAAGTCAAATAAGAGAACTTAATAAAGATAATTCAACAAATATTAAAATTCTCCCAAGAATTTATTTATCAGATGAATAAACCCTTATTAGCTTTAAAGATATGTGGGCTAGATAAAAAGTTCTTGATCAAATTGCTAAGTACATAGATAAATTTGATGGATTTGTTTTAGATTCTGTATTTCTATCATATTTTTAAGCATCTAGACAGTATGATTAAATTGCTTTTGTTAGAGAACTAAGTCAACTTATCAGAGATAAGCATAATAAGCTTTTTTTTGCATGCCTTTTAGTATATCAATTTTATAACAGAAAGCCATTAATTTAGATAATAAATTTAAAAACATAGGGAAAGTAAGATAGATTTAAGTGGAAATAGTCTCACATGGTTGTTCTACTTGATTTAGTTGATAGATTATTAGTAAGTGCTTATGATTACCATTAGATTATTGATGGTTATTATCCTATTAATCCTATCAATTGGATATAAGAAAATATTAACTTTTTTGACTAAAAGCATCGTCCTAAAATATTAATTGTAAAATTTTTTTAAAGGATTAAATTAATCAATAATTCTTTAACAAAGGGAATACCGTTTTATGGATTTAAGATTTCAGGCAGAGTAGATTATATCATGGGAGAAGAGTAATTAAAAAATATTATCATTTGATATTTATTATTTCAGGTGTTTAAAGCTTAAAAATAAATATTTTATTCAAATTTTTATCTTTTAAGTTTTGCAAGCTGATAAAAACCTAATAAAATCTTTAATTAACAAGGTTTAAGAAACTTATTGAAGAAAAAGAAATTGATTCAGTGAAATGGGTAGATACTTTGAAAGAATGTGTATTTAGATCATCAGATGAGGAAAGTGTTAGATATTATTACCCCTGTTTGAAATTTATTGACGAAAGGCTCAAGCTTTTTGAGTAAGAAAATATTGCAGGAGCATATATATGGGAATTAGGTTAAGGATAAGATATTTTACTAGAACCCTTTTGATTAATAGAAAACATATTTTTATTTAAAGGAAAATATTTTATTTTTCATAAAAAAAAATTATTTGCTTTTATTAAAATTTATAAAAAATAAATAATTTTCACCAACATTGTTTGTTTATTTGTTTAGCTTTTCATTATAATTTATTATCATTTAATATGAAAAATAATTAAGTTTTGATTGATATGTAATATTTTATGAATATCAAATGTTTCTATTGGTAACTAGATAGACGACATTGATTGCAAAATAAGGAAATTAATTAATTGTTAATTTATTAAATATCTATAAAAAGATTGACTTTATTTTACTTATAAAAAATAAAAAGTTAATACAAAAAGAAATAATTATTTTCTTAAAGCTATAGAAAACTAGAATTATTTGTTTATAGCACATACCATTTTAAAAGAGCACTATAAAGAATAAAGCATTTTTGATAAATTATCATAAATACAATTAGAAACAACTATTATAAAATAATAACTAGCTATGGACACATTATTAGATAAGAAAGATATTAATGCAAATGATAAAGATTTGCTAAAGAAAAAGAAGAAAAACACATTTAGCTAAAAGGAAGTTTTTAGTGATGGCTATGATACAGATGGGTATAAAGATGAAGAAGATAGAAAGAAGTTAAATTAAATGAATGAAGTTGATAGAGTAAATGAATTGAATAGAAGATTGGAGGAAAGAAATAATAAAAAATTTGATGACAAAATAGCAGAAAAGGCAGAAAAAGTTAAAACAACTGCAGGAGCTGCAGTAGCATCTAATATTTTTGTAGATCCTACCAATGGCTTAGACTAATCTAAAAAGAGTTAAGTAGAAAAGGATAAAATGCAGCTAAAAAAAGAATTAGAAACAAAAAGAGAAAAGTTAAAAGACTCAAATTCTCATTCTAATAATAATAATGATTATAATTTTTCACAATATGATGATTTTAAGAGTTAAACTCATGGTCTAGCTCAGCACTAAAGAGAAAGAAATACTTAGAGTGAAGAATTTTAAAAATTAGTTAAATAGCTAACTCTCTCAAAAGATTATCTAAACAAGTTACTACTTCGTTCTTATTTTCATGAATTAGTTAAGGGAGTATATGTTAAAGTTAGAATAGGTAAAATTATAATTTATTTTCTAAAAACATTTTTTTTAGACAAAAAAAAACTTTTTTAATTTTTAATATTTTCTAAAGAAGAAATATTTTTAAAAAAATAATAGAATCTAAAAATTTATATGAATAAATTACATATGTTGTAATAAATATTACATTTCAATATTAAATTATTTATAAAAATTAGTATCTAGTCAAAATGTAATAAATATAAGCATTAATTAATTTAGTTATTTAAAATATAAAAAATTAAAACAAAAATCTGCACAAAGAAAAAAATCATTTTTTATTTTATAAAATCTATTTTCTGGTTTTTATTAACATTATTTAATTGTTATTATTTAGGAACAAAATACGAAATCTATAAAATAGAAGGTGCTCATGTAATTTATTTATTTATTTTCTTTTTTCATTTTTATACTTTTATTTATTAAATTTATTTTGTAAAAAGTCTGAAGGTAATAATACTGTTTTTACATTAAATAATGGACTCAAGACCAGAAAAATAGATTTACAATATATTTCAAACTAAAATCCTGATCAAGTTGAGCTATGTACTTACTATGAATAAAATAAACATGAAAAACTTCAGAGCTTAGTTGATAAAAAGAAGTAGTTTGATGACTTGATAAATAAAAAGTAAGAAAAGAGTGAGAAGCAAAAATATTAAGAGATAGACTAGCAAATTTCCTAAAAAATAGAGCAAGGATATTATGAAAAGCAGAATAATTTAAATGCTAATGAAATTTAAACTAATATTGGTTTTTACAAAGATAGAATATTAGATATAGATTATATTGAGCAAAATTAGATATAAGTAGGTAAGTCAGAATTGGAAAAGCTCTAAAAAGACAAAGTTAGATTTTAAAAAAATGTAGAATACTTGTAAAAGTAAATTAAACTTGTTAAGCACTAAATAGTACCAATTTTTACCAAAAATGTTCTTGAAATGGGTTCTAAAATCAGTGAATAGGCACTAAATAAAAAAAATGCAAAAATTAAAGACAAAGCCATGATAAGAAGATAGAAAATTCAAAAATTACAATAACCATATTTTGCCTTCGAAGAATAATTCAAGCAACTTTCTCAATACTCTACATCTATTTTATTGAAGGAAATAATTAAAAATAATCATTCAAGCTTGCACCTTTCATCCTAAATATAAAAAGACTTAAGTCTTATTGATTGTTCTGATTAAACAATGCAATCTTTGATTTCTAACAAAAAATGAATCTTTCAATTTCTCAAAAAATCAAAAAAGTAAATAATCTCAAACAATTTTTTCAACATAATTGAAGTTAAAACGATATTAATGTATTTATTTATAGTATTCACTTGGTTGTTTATTTTATTTAGATACAGAAAATTTAATTATTTAAATTAGATTTTTTATTTATAAGTTTTTAATTTATTAATCCTTATTTAGGCAAATCTTTTTTTATGAAAGTAAAATTATTTGTTAAAAATCTAAACTGTGCTTTCATTCTTTCATTTTTATTATAATAAATAGCTAACTAAATTAATGGGTAGGTAGGTAGTTATCAAATTTAAATTTTTTTATAGAGACACAATAAATAATTTATACAAACAAAATTAATGAATGTAGTTATCAATAATTTATACAGTAAAAAAAATAAGGAGATAACAAATAGAATGGCGTAGAGTGAAGAGCAATTAAAAATCAGAGACAAAGAGACACTTACTTTACTTACTATTCTCTTTGCAAAAGAATTTATTTATTTAGTTTTGTTTTGTTTTCAAAAATAAAATAAATGCAAAAGTATTAAAAATTTTTTATATTATCTTAAACAAGTCGCCTAAAGTTAATTTATATTCACATACACACATGCTCTTATATATACATTAATTAATACATTGAAGCAAACATACAATATAAAAAATTAACTAATTCTTTATCAAAAATTATATAAATCAAAAATAAGTATTCATTAAGCAACACACACTAGTAATAGTAGAAAAAAGGTATTTTAAACTTATTAGCAGTCCCTATATGAAGCCAAATATTCCTATCCAAGGAGATTTCCATTAATTTGCACCAGGCATGATTCCTGCTAACTGTTAATTCTAACAGATCGTACCAAATATCCCAGTTCCATAAGCTTAAGGCGCTATGTATAATATAGCAAATCCTCAATAGCAGATATATACAAAGAACATTTATTAGACATAGCCAATTTAGAAACGTCAGGAGTAATAATTTCAAAAATTTAAATAAATAGGTCATATTTTATACTTGTTTTAAAACTAGGAAACCTAAAGAAAAGCAGAATTTCTAACAAGAGAAATATTATAAGGACAAGCCAGCAGATTTTAAATACCTGCATAGCCATGGATACTTGGTAAACAAAGAATTAGGTAGAGGTGGCTATGGTGTTGTGTATAAGGCATATGAATAGTATGAATAATTTCTTTTTTATATTTACCCTACTTAAAGAAGAATAGCCATTATTTCAAATTATTTAAAATTCTTTAAGTTAAGAAGAAAAGCGGGCATTATTTTCAAAATAGATTAAAGTTAAATTAGATTGTAAATGAACATGAAACTAAAAAATAAGAATTTAAAATGATAAATTTTAATCCAATAAATCAGAATATAATTTTAATGTTTTCTAATGTTTCTTCTCAATAAATACCAAAAAATCATGATCTATAATCCTAATATTTATTAAATATTACTCTCATTTTAATTGGTTTCCATAGCTGCTTTTCTTTTTTGTTAAAATCAGCTCATGATAAGAAATAATTAGAAAAAAAATAGAAATAAAATAGAATGAATTCGATTCTAATATATTATAGGCGCTTAATTTTATATGCTACAAAATTCAATACTTTGATTTATGATAATTACTTTGCTTTGATTTTCTCTTTCTAAGCAAGCAAACAATATATTAAAATTCTATTTATATTAAATAGTCGAGATGGAGTAGTTAACAAAAAAAAGAAGTTTGCCATTAAAATTAATTTCCAAACTGTATCTCCGGAGCTTATATTTTCTGAAATAGCCTTTCTTACACTATTAAAAGGTTAACCTTGCACACCATAAATGGTAGACTTGTTCACTTAAGAAGAAAAGACTCACATAGTCATTGAGTACTTTAAATATGAGCCATTTATTGTAAATTTTCTTTATAATAATTGTTAAGCCAGCAAATATCTAACTTTTCTATTTCAAACTATTTTTAAAGAAATTCTTTGCAGAATCAAATATGGAAGAAATTAAACACTACATTTATCAAATGCTTTTAGCTGTTAAAACTTTAAAATCTATGGGTATTTATCACAGAGATGTTAAGCCTGGTAATTTTCTGTATAACACTGCTGAGAAAAAGGGAATTTTGATCGATTACGGTTTATCTGAAATAGTAAAATTTATTTGATTGTTTAGAAAATAACTAATAGTTTATTTATTTATTTATTTAAACAATAGGATGATAAATTTATTGAAAATTTGAAAGAATAATAGAGACAGAAAAAGGATCCTGAAATACAAAAAAAAATTGATCTTTACTAAAATATCAAAAAATGCGAAAAAATTGTAGGAAAAAATAAAATAGGTAAATATTTAAAAATAATTAGATAATATAATTAATATATTTATTTTATGTTAAATCAATAACTAGGTACTGAGTCTTTTATGCCTTTGGAATCTATTCTTAGATACAGGGATTAAGGATATTAAGTTGACATTTGGCCAATAGGTGTTGTATTCCTTTAGTTCTTATTGAAAAAGTATAACATATTCAACAATGTTAGAATGCAAAATAAACCTAATCAAAATAAAAATAATCACAATAAATCTGGTTAAATAAAAAACACTTATTTTATCACTTTCATATTAGAGTTAGCTAATATTTTTGGATCAGATGCTGTTATTGAGCTTTGTAGAAAATATGGTAATTATCTTATTTTATTATAACTTTTTAACGTTTTTTTCTATTTAGAGTATGAAGTGAGCTTGCCTAACGAGCTTCCCAAGGGACCAATTAACTTCAAAGAAATTATTAAAAAGTAATCATAAATTATTTAGATTTTTCATAACTTAACCATAATTTTTTTGCAATTTTGTAGAGAAGAGTTTGATGACGTAGCCAATGATTTGCTTACAAAGTTGATAGCACTTGACTAGGCAGATAGAATATCTGTTGAAGATGCCCTGAATCATCCATTTTTTGATAGTATAAGAGATTATGAAGCAAAAAAATAGCAATAATAATTATAAAATCAATAAAATCTATAATAACAATAGTAATAATCTATTCATAAAAGTCAAATAATACAAATATCTCCTGATTAAATATCATAAGCTTAGTAACCTATTTAACAAATGCCTAAGAAATCCCTTTCTTCTTAAAATGCTATGATTTAATAAGTAACTGTTGGAACTTAAATATAAAATAATCCATCAATCATGGGCTCTTATTAACCATTTTTATATAACACTAATCCCGGAATATAAATTTTAGGACCATTATACAATTAATCTCCATTTCCTATTTAACAAGCAGGAGCTATTCCTTAAGTAGTGAACCCTTAAAGTTTTTAAGCATTTACTAATCCAAGCAAGAATGGTCTTAATATTTAACCACCTAAATGAAATACAAATTGTCTTTGTACTTATATTGAACTTCTATAAAATATTTTAAATATTGAAACAAACCACTATTATTAAATTAGAACACTTTCTTAATAGTAATTATAATTATATAAATAGAATTATATTAAATATTAAGTCTAGCTAGCTAGCTTGCTTGCTTTCTACCTTACTTGCTATCTAATATTTGTAATATATTAACATAGATGCTTATTTTTCAAAAGCGAAAGATCTGCATTTATTTGCAAGTATTTAATTAAAAAGAGCTACGTGTTTATATGGTTGATATTTAATTAATTACTTAATAAATAATATAAAATACTATATAATACATTTTAATTATAAGTTTGTACTTTATTATGTATATTTGAATAGTGAGTGAGTAATGAATGAGTAATTAGTATCAATACCATTTCTGTCAATTTGGTCAAGTGTTTATGAAAAAATTCAAATTTTTATTCAAATCGCATTTGGTAATATTTGATTTGTGGTATTAAGTTTGAAACTAGTTAGATTATTTAAATAACTTTCTTAAAATTTCAATTTAAAAATTTATTTTGGTTCTAATTTTTGTTATAATAATTTATTTAGTTTTATAGTTATTTTCTTTAATTTAATTAACAAGTATTATTTTATTTTTATTTACAATTTGAAATCATTTTTTTTAATAGCTTTTATTTTTTTTATGTTCAATTAGGTGAACCTGAGTTGCTCCATTTTTACCTTTTTTCGGTATTGTCTTTACGCTTTAAATTAGAAAATTATAAATTTACTTTTGAGATTTTGAATTAAATGTTTATTGAGAATTACTGAATTGGTTAACTATTGTTTGAAGGCCTCTAGTTCCATACAAAATATATGATCAGAATTAAGCACACCTGATGGGGGTTATTTGATTTTTCCGAATTCCATAAATTCTTGGGATTATGATCTAAAATTTTTTCTTTCAAAATTAGTTGTATTGAATCGAGGATATACAGTTTTACTGAGATCAATGTTTTTACTCTCTTCTGTACTTTAAACCTTTACTTAGTTTAGCTTAAGCTTGATGGGACTTAGACTATTTGAAGGTGCTAATCCAAGACTATTATTCCTAGCTCTTACCGGTTAAGTACCTTGATTTTTCTATTTCTAAACATTTTAGTATGTTATTATATACTTTTTATTAAATTTAAAAAAATACTGAGTGTATTGGGTGCTTTTACTAATTATCTGAAAGTACAAGTTAGATTTCTGTCCTTGATAAATTTTCATTTGCTTTCTTTAAGGTTGAACTAAATTTGATTGGGGACTTAAGAATTAAAGGTTTAGTATGAAGTTCACTTAAAAACTTAACATTTTCTAGCTATTGAGATTTTAATATTGAATTAGGTAGCTCTTCTTTTTCTTAAATAGATTTTTCTGTTGCTATTTTCTTAGGTGACTGATCATCTAATAACACCTATGAAGTATTTAAAGTACTTTAAATCATAGCATTAGTATCATAATTTAAATTTTTGATATCTTTTGTAATCATAGGTAAAACGCTCGCTCCACCTAATCCACTAATTCTATCCTATGCATTTTAGTAAAGTAAGTTAATTAAATTTTCAATAAGTCCCTCTAAAAAAATAATTTTTTCTTCACTTCCCGACAGAGATTCCTTAAGAAAAAAATAAATTATGAATAAAAAAATCTATTATAAATTAAATAAAATTACTTTTACTATATTTTTGACGTTATTCTTAAGTTCCTATTAAGTTAAAGAAATCACGCTATTAATTTAAGACTCCAACTCTTTATTTTTTACTTAATTAATTAATTAATTAATTAAAATTTCATTTTTATTTATTTATTTAAAGAAAGAAAAATCCAATCGTAATTACATTAATAATGTTTGAATCTTGGAAATATATCATTAATTGCATTCTCTAATTTTTGTATTTCTTAATATGAATCTTTTGTATTTTTAGAAATTTTTTTATTAAGCAAGTCTACTTCCTCTTTCAAAGAGACAAACTGGGCTTTCTAATTGTGCTCTATTTGCATATTTATGCTTCCTAATTCTTGACTATAAAAATTCTCTAATTTCTGTATCCTCATAGAACACTCATGAATATTTTTTTAGATTTTTTCTTAGTTTTACTCAGAATTATGTTGAAAGAGAGAAATCATATTTTCAGTAATAGATTTTATTTGATCTATTTTCCTCTAAAATTCAAATGTATCTTTCTAAACAAGCTATATCTTTGTGTTGTAATCTAAGATAATTTCCTGTTGTTTTTGTTATACAGTGTTATTAACTTGAGTTTGAGCTGTTTAAAATTGCTAATTTTTTTGTAAATACTCTTTGCTTTCCCTGATTTGCTGCTTCATTCCTTAGAAGTCATTTTAGTTAATTTGTTCTATTTAAAATTATAGCTTTTTTTCTTTGTGAATTAAATTTGTATCTAAAGCCTTTATTTGCTCTCCTTACTCAATTATCTTTGGCTGAATATTTTAACTAAGCTTTTTTTCAAATTCAATTCTTTAGGCTTCTAGTTTTTCTTCTATTTTTTATAACTCCGTAGGTATATGACTTTCAATTATAAATGTGTTAATCATATTCCATATGACTTTAGCATTATCCAATTAAGTTTTCTCTGATTTATCTGAAGTATTAGATAAATTATTGTAATGCAGATCGAAATTCTTATTATTTTGAACAAATTATTCTGATTCTTCATTAGGATTAATATCAATAAGCTTTTAAGCTCTCTATTAAAGTAAAATAATATGAAAATTAGGTTTAATAAATAAGTAATAATTAAGTATCCTTTTGTAATATAAGATTTTTAAACTTTTCACAGTAAATTAACTCATATCTAAAAAAATATTTTAAAACAAATTTCTTTAAAAATAAAACATAAATGTTCTTCATTATTTATGAAATAGGATTTTAAATATCTTTTCAAAAAGAATGTGCACCAATTTTTGAAGATTTGATGTTAGTAGAATCCAAACAATTAATACAAATATACTAACTAAAATGAATTCATTTTTTAATTTTTTACCTAAAGATTGTTTGTTTCTTCATACAAGTTGTCTATCTTGGAACCTAACTACTAATCTATCTGCTTTAAATGGGTTTCGATTTACTCTTAATCTTTAACGTAAGTAAATGTTGTAAAATTGTTATAGGAATGCTGCACGCTATCAATTTGGAGTTAAAGCTCACTAATTTTTTCAGGGAGAGCTAACTTTTAAAGAAAGTTACTCATCTGCATCATTTATTTATTCATTTGTAGAAAAGATATTTTAACTATCTCAGGTATGTTTTCCCATTTTTCTAAGGGAAATTCGAGTTAGTCGATGACTTGCAGATTTTCGAATGAATTTCGTAAAGCGAGTGACATTTAAGATAATTATTTTGAGTAATTTAATTAGAAAAGAAATCTCTGCAATGTAAAATAATTAATTTATTAACTCTATGGATATTAATTAATTAATTTGATTTTGTTTACTTTCTACCAACAATTTTTCTAATTATTAAAATAAATAAATAATTTGTAATTTGATAAAACTTGGAAATTGAATACTTTGGTTGATGTCATTTACCTCACTTTAATTTTAATGTTTAGTTTTCATTTCGTATTTAATTATATGTAAATTTAAAATATTATTTCCAAATGCGCTTTTATCAAAAATAAATTTGAAATTGATTTTTGTTGATACAAATCTAAAAAAATAATGTAAGTCGAGAATATTAATACAGTTAATTATATTATCAAATTATGAGAAGTTCCAGCAGAAAAATTCGTAAACAAAATGCATAATTAAGTTTCATATACGAAATTAAATAACTATTAAATTTAAAAGCTAAATTATAATTCGAAGATATGTGAATAAAAATTAAATATACATAAACAAAAGTATAAATTTATTTCTTTTTAAATTCAAGCTTAAAATTATTAGATTAAAATTTATTAAATTGCTTTTAACAAATAAAATAAATCAGTGATTTGCATTAAATTAATATATTTTTTAGATACTCACTTACTTACTCTATGATATAAATATTTATCATTCTGAAATTTATATTGTTGTTTATATAAATATGAGATAATAAAAAAATTTATCTGAAAAAATTACTTTAGTTTATTTGGGTAGAAGAAATTGGTGAATAAAATTAATCATTTATATTATTTAGTGCAATGCTAATCGTACAAATAAATAAAATAATAAATAACCTATAAAATATCTGAAGTAAAAAATTAATTGATTGAACTTATATTCTATAAAAATGATACCTATAAATGATGTATGTATTCTTATTCTAATTTTGATTTAATAAATATATGTTACTATCCCAAATAACATCAAAAAAAAAGCAATTTTTTTTTAATATTAATAAAAAAAACTAAAATACTATTAATTATATTTTGGTAGTGGTTGATTGAATAAAGTTAATAATAATAGTGTATACTTATTCCAATAAAAATATGAGTTAAACTGAAAAAAAGAAGCTTGGATTTAGAGACAAGATAAAAAAAATGCTTGACGGAGATAGCCCAAGAGAAAAAAAGAAGTCCATTATTGAAGAAACAAGCGTAAAATTTTCTGTAATAGGAGGTAGTGTTCATTCTGAACTAATTATGGCAGAAGCTATCTTAGACTCAAAAAGTAATAAAAATATTCTAACCAAAATAAAGATATCCATTTAAAAAATATTAACTACGATTTTAAAATGAACTGAAAAATTGCTGAAAACAATAAAATTATTTTTTTTGTTCAAACTGAAATAATTTACTAAACTAAAACTTATTACATAAATATAGATGACAATAATAATGGAATGCCTCTCCCTATCATATGCAAGTGGTATAATAAAACAAAATCTGATTAAGTTACTGAAATAGAAGGTATTACAGGAGCATTCTATTAACCTAATGCTGACGATATAAATACTTAGTAATTGCAATTCAATATTTATTTTAGGATTATTTTAAGTAGGAAAATTACAAATTTTCATAATTATCTAGCAAGCAATAATATTTTCTAAGAACTATAAAATGACAAAAATAACAAGCAATTGAGTTCAGTTTTTTTGGTCTAAATAAATAAAATGTTATGAATATATTTTATAAATAATCAAAATACTTGAATTATTAACAAAAACAAATGAATCAATTTTTATTAGCCTTTAATATGGTTATCTTCACAATATCTTTATAATTAGAATATCAAACAAATAGGCATATTGAAGATGTTATTTATAAACTAAAAATAAATTAGCATAATTGTTGAAGCAAAACCCATATTAGAAGAAAGCGAATATAAGGGATAACCTCTGCGTTAAGAAATAGGACCAATTGTAATCGATAAAGCAATTTAAGAAGAGGTTTAAGAATTATTAGAAACGGGTAGGTTTAAAATAGCTGCTAAGTTGGAAAGTATTTATGACCCTACTTTAAGCAATGATGAAAATGAAAAGCGAAATGATAGCTATTCTTTTCCAAAGCAAGTACAGCTGCAAATAGATACAGAAAAAGTATCTATTTATGCACAAGATGATGAAAGAATAAATGCAACTGTTTAACTAGGATAATTCTATCCTTCAATCAAAATTGTGAAAAGAACTAATAACATATTTGAACTTTACTTTAGCTAAAATATAGTTTACAGACTTTAAGCACAGTCTAATACTCATAGAGATGTCATTACTGTAGCATTAAGAATGTTTTGTGGTAAGAAGTTAATATCTTCACAGTTTCCAAGTTCAGATGATCAAGATTAATAAGAATAATATCAGGAAGAATCTAATCAAAGCATTAGCAATTAGGTCAATAATTAAGAAAATTAAGACTAAACGAGGGAAGAATAAGCTGAGTTACCAAAGACAGAGCTAATTTAGTAAAATAGTGGAAATTAACTTGTAAGCAACGGCTAGTAATTGTAATAGTAAAATCAATAATAAACTCATTAATAAACAGAAGTCAGAGCAGTAAGAAAGCATTAAACCTAAGCAACTACATCTGAATCTTATGAAGTATTTGTAAAATTAAATGAGTTGACAAAAAAAACAGTTGATTTAGAATAACTAAGAGATGAAATGAAGTATTAAATTTAATAATTATAAGATGAAAATAAGAAAAAGGAGACAAAATTGGAATAGGTGGATCAGCAGTTATAAGAGTTAAAGGAAAAATTGAAAGTTCAAGTAGAAATAAACGAACAATTTAAATAAAAGCATTCTCAATATATGAATGAGAAACTCTTTTTAACTCAAGTAATTTTTTAACTAAGTATTAATGTATAATTAATTACGATAAAAGCAGATATAAATTTTTAATCAAAAATATCTTAGACAATATCAGAAATCTTTCAATTTTATTAAAATAAAAGTCGAATTTAAATATTCAAATATTTATTTTCATAATTAAAATTGTTTATAATTTAAACAAAGTTCATTTAGGAATATTTATTATAAAAATGTATCTTTATAGATGTTGGATGGATAGAATATTTTTTATTTAAAATAATCACAATAAAGAAATTAATTTTGATTTATTAAAATTTTATTTCTTTTGAAATAAATTATTTTCATATAAGTTAATTTAAAAATTTTTTTCTAAATTAAATATATTTAATAAAATCTCTTTTAAAAATAAGGAATTGTAAGTAATTCAATAGGAAATAGAAGAGAAGAATAGAGAAATAGATGACTAAAAAGTATAAATAGAAAAACTAAATACTTAGCTATTAAGAAAAAAAGAAGTTCTTGACTAAGAAGGAGCATAGTCTTTATAGCTAACAATTTAAGATCTTGCTGAAAAACTGAATAAGTAAGTATAATAAAATAAAGTTGTATAAGAGGAATTAATTGAAAAAGAAGCCAAACTCAATGAAACAAATCAAGAAAAAGAAAATTTATAAAATGAAGTAATGCATTTTAAAAAGAAATATGAATATCTGCTCCAAGAAAAATAACTTTAAGTTGCAAGCTAAAAATCTCTTGACTCTCCTAGCACTTAAAAAATTTAAAATGTTTCTTCTCATCACTCTATAAATTTCAACAAAAAAGAAGATGAAAATAACTCTGAAAAAGCTGATGTTGATACTTAAAATAATTTATCTGGGCACAATCACATGTCTCAATCTTCTAATAATTCTAACTAATTTAGTAAAAGTCTATAGGGGTTATCGCCTGTGCATTTATAAAAGAGCCAAAGTCATGTGATACCTGTATAGCAAAATAAAAGTTTAATTATCTTGAATGGCAATGGAATTAAAAACAATGAACAAGTATAGGATGTACAGTTAATAAAATCATAGTTATAAACAAAAATAGAAGAAAATAATGCTTTATCTAAAAAAATAATACAATTAGAAACAACACTAGAAACGTAATATATAAATTTTTATAAATTCTTATTTTTATTAATATTAAACATAATAGAATAACTCAGGCTTATACTTAAGATATTAAATCAATTAATTCACCAACAAAGAGAAAAATCAAAGAGGGAGGAAATGAATAAATTCTATAAAAATTAGTAATTATTTTATACTAAAATAAAATTTAATATGAAATAATTTTATTTAATTTTTGTAATTAAAAAAATAGGTAAATAGCTTAACTGAGATGATTACTGAAAAAGATTTAGCCTTGGAAAACTAAAAGAAGATTAACAAAGAACTTATTTAAAAAATATAAGAATTTTCAGTCAGCTAAAGTTGAAATATAATATATAAATTTTTAATATAAATTAGATAAAAATTTTAAATAAAGTAATAAATAAATAAATAAATTATAAAAAGTGAATGATAAAAAAGTAGTATTTAGTTAGTTATATGATGAGTAGTAGTAAGTAATATTAAATTAAATTTATTCCTAAATTAACAAAATTTTAAGTAAGCATGCTGCTAACAAGATAGTTGCGCATTCAAACCATAAATTAATACTAATACAGTTTGTTTGTACCATATATTCATATTATTATTAATTAAGTAATAAATTGATTGCAGATATTATTTTAAGCTTTAATATTTAATTCTTTTATTATTTTTGAAGTATGTTTTCTACCAAATCTTTCCTTAAATGTTCTAAATTTTCTCATAAGAAAAATTTGCTTTTAAAATGAGTAATTAATTATTTGAATCAGAATAATTTTGCTCAGATTAAATTAAGATTATTAATAAATATATTTGTATTTAGCAAACATTAAATTTGTAAATCTTTTATAAGAAGCGAATCAAAATTATCTTTAATAATTAAATCAACCAAAAAATAAATTTTTTTTGCTTTTCTCAATTGTTACTGAGCAGATTTTATTTGTTTGTCTTCTTTTTTATATGAGGAGTAAGAAAATTATTTTACACCCTATTATTTATGATTAATTGAGGTAATTGAGATTATTGCGAAGGTTATTATACATTATTATTACTATTATTATTGTTATTATATTAAAACTAAAATTGACTTTGATTAGAATAAATATTGTTAATTTAGCCTTCTGCCTTATCAGGCACTTTGAGATTAAAATTTTTCTAATTTAGTTGTTAAATTTTTTAAAGCTTACTATCAGAATTTTGATTAGAAATAGATGGATTACAATTAAAGCTGCTAAAAATTCCATTTCTATTTTCATTTTGTGCAGCGTTAGGATTATTCGAATTTGATATTTCATCCAAAATTGCTGGATTTTGATTTATGAAAGGAGACTTTTCAAATTGACATTCATCTTGCAAATTGTTAGAAGAGTGCTTGTCTATTTAAATATTATCGTTTTTATTTATTGCGCTAATATTATTGTTAATTGTTAACTGATTGAAGTCTATATTGCTTGTAAAGAATAACTATGAATTTTTTATCTACTAAAGCTACAATTGCTACTCAGCTGATAATTCTTATCTCATTTTTAGTAACTTTTGTTAATAATCTAGCTTAAGCTACTTTAACTCAAGGTTGTGTTTTTCTATTAAATTTTATAATTCTGGTTCTAGTCCTTTTATTGTCAGTTCTCTTATCTTTTCAGCTTTTTCCTTTTACCATTTCTCTCTTTCTTTTTTCTCCTTAGAAAGAATAGAATCCTTTTAGTTTTTAATCTCTTATTCATAAAATATTTTCATTTTTTTTAATTTTTGTGCATTCGATTCCTTTTCTTCTTCCAATTTTTGAAAGACTTCCTCCAACTGGTCGCTCATTTCTTTTTTTTCTTAAACTAAATTATTGATTATTTTAAGATTTTTTTGAATGTTCTCTTCAAGATTCTTTTAATGCATTGCTATTTCCTAAGCGTGTTGCTCCTTAATAAATTTCAATTGCTATTCTTATGTTAATTGCTTATCTTAGATGAGCTGTTTCAGAGCATTGTTATTATTTTCATTTATCTGCTCATACATTTACAACTATTATATTCTATTTTTCTAAAGAGTTGCCTTCTAGATTAAGGATTGTTCATCGAAATTTCTGATTTATGCTAGTAATTATTTCTATAGATTTTCTTCACTATTAATTTCTTAATTCCATTCTATTAGAATATTTTCAAATTGAGTAGTTAATTGCGTAGAATTTTCAAAATTGCTTTTTTAACCCTCTAATTCTTAATTCATTTGAATTTTTAAATATAATACCAAACAATTATAAAATTTTGCTATAAATTTGTTATAATTAATTAATAATTAAGTAAGGAGGATAGTTAAACAATAGACACTATTAAGGTAGTATTTTGATAAATACTGAGCATATTTGCTACTCGGTGTCACCAGAAGAATTAATATAATCATAATCAGAAAAAAAATTATAAATACAAGGATATTTAGTTTCACATAATTTTATAATTATTAATTAACAAAAAAAAAAAAAAATTAAAGATTTTCTCAAAAGAGAAGCTCTTAAAACAATTAAACCTAAATAATAAAAAAAACCCTTTTAAATAAATACTTAATTTAATTTAAAGCATAATATGTCGATTTAGTGTTCCAAGAGTGAAAAGAAAGAAATCCTTGGCCGCATCAAACAAACGGTTGATGTAGATGAAATTTTGAAATATACAAACTATCAAGATAATGATATTAGATTGAAGGCTGTTAGTGAGCTTTGCCCTTGCAAAGTCTAAGAAGATAACAAAGAATTCTGGGATAGAGTCTTCCAAATGGTAGACGATCCCGATGCCAAAATAAGAGCTAGGATCTTACATATCATCTGTGACGGATCTCCAGATCGTTTAGAGCTTTAGGTTGCTGAAGCACTAGAAAGATTTAATAGAGATACCGACCGTGATATCAAAAGACAAGCTCATAAAGTTCTTGCATCCTATACAAGAACAGGCAAGTGGAACATCCTTTGAATTCGGCTGTGATCAGCTTTTTTTTACTATATTGAATATTTTGACTGAATTATTTCTATTCAAATGAAAAGATAAAAATAAAGTTAAAGTATCTTAATAAAAGTATTTTTGATGATCTTCTTAATTAAAGACAGCTTAGATAAAGTTATATCTAAAGATATAATTAATAAATGCTATCTATACTATATAATACATAACTTTCTAATCAATCATTATCTTGAGTTAAAAGTACTTTAATAAGTATTAACTCTTAACTACAATAAAATATATTAATTAATTACTACTAATTTATATAATTTATTCAAACTCTTTCATTGTATTTTATATTCAATATTTGTACTTTAATCTGAGTTTATCTTATTCATACAAAATACTTTCCTTTTATTTGTTTTTTGTCTCTTACTTAGATACTTAATCTAAATTATAACAAATTCTTCTTTTCTTTTTTATTTGGTCAAACATTAAATCAGTCTAGTTAAGCCATAACCCCTAAATGTATCTTTATTTAGAGCAAAATTAAAAGAGATGCTATAATTTTTTAAATATTTTATTAATTCGAATTTCATTTGGTTATAATTTGAAAAATATGTTTAATAATTAAAAGTATCTAGAAGAAATAATAATAATTTAAAAATATTGAGACACAATTTTTTTTAATTTAAAAATTTTATTTCCTAAAATGAATAATTATTTGTAGTCTTCTGTACAATAATAATTACAAACGCAATAGTATTGTAAATAAAATAATTATTTTCATATAAAAATAATGTTTTTGATAATTTTTCTACTTTAATTCCAAAGTATTTTTAAATTTAACGCGCTCAAATGAAAAAATAGGTTTATTATTTATAGATTGATCAAAAACAATTTTTAAAATAAAATCATAATTGCTTGTTAAATTTATTTCTTAAAATTGTTATTAACTTTAATGAAAAAAATGCTGGTAGTTGTAGAAATTGGTTTAATAGAAAAAAACAATTTAATAATTTAAATGATATTTTTCTTTACTATCGATTGAATATCATCAGCTCATGATAGATGCAATGCTTTTTGAAAAATAAAATATTATTTTAATAAAAAATTGTTTCAAGTATTTTACATTTTTGATAAATTATTTTGGTTAATGATTTAGTTAAATTAATTAATTATACTTAAAATGAATTTTATTTTAAGTTAAATATTTTAGAGATAATAAAATTACTTTTCATGTTCAAAAATAAATTTCTTCATCTCATAGCGATTATAAATAAAGTAAATTTAGATTAATTTTATGTTTTAGCTTTTTAACATTTATAAATAAATTTCATCTTAAAAATTGAATAACTTTAATAATTTAAAATAACATTTAAAAGTAATTAAATAGCAGTAAAGAACCTAATTTAAAGGAAGGACCACTGATAAATTGGATTGAAAAATTATAAAAATTAAAAAAGCAAAATAGCTTTAACATAAATAATTTGTTTGATATATGTAATTAATAAAATAATAAATTTTATAAAATGATTATAGATAAATTAATTTATAAGAAAATTGATTATATATGTTTATGTAATTTATTTATAAAATGCTTTTTTAATTCTACTACACATAAGTGTAGGTTTATTTATTTAATTTATTTTATTTTATTTGTTCATTTTTTAGAATTTATCTAAGCAACTAAATTGCTTTGTTAGTTTATTTATTTATTTGTTTTGTATACTTTATTTAATTATTTTTAACATTTAAAATTGGTTAAATTGTTATGCTACTATTTATTTATTTGCAACCAAACAAAATTGTTCATTTTTAATATTTTGATTGTTTTTTTTATCACTTAATTTGCTTATATTGATTGACCTTGGTTGGTAAAATCAAGAAAGGAATAGCTTTTCTAAATTTTTGAAGCAGATTATAACTACTGTTAAATTATCGAAGCTTTTATGAATTAATGTTTATTTTATCAAATATTCTATCCCTTCTCCTATATAATCATGCAAACTCTACCTCATTTCTTTTTTTCTAAATTATTCTCTCATAGAATCCCAAATAAAATCAATAGATTGATTATTAGTAAGCTTATCAAAAATCCCATCACCTATTTATTTTAATATTTTTGTTTATATTTGTAAAATATAACATAATATTTACATCCAAGCATTATAAAATCGTGTTCTTAAGATAGTTAAAATTAAGTTATCTCAGGCTCACATAAAATAACTTTAGAATTGCCACCATACTTTTTTAATTTAGCTTCAATATCTCCTAATGTTCTAGATACCTTTTTATTAATAAAAGTACTTTAATTAATTGATTAAGAGAAAAGAATTTTAGATACTGCTAACCTCCCAGGTAAAACTCTATGAGGACCTTTAACAAACTATGGGTACTGCTTGGGTTACATAGTTGGAATTTAGCTCCTAAAAATACACAAAAAAACTTATAATTCTTTCAAAAAACATTAAAAATTTTACTAGTAAATTTTTCCACCATTCATAATAATACGCTTTTCTTCATCAGGGTGATTTGGCTTGTGATCCACAGTTAATCCGATAACTTTCTATCCATTATTTTAACTTAGAACGGCTCTACTATCTCCTAAATTTGCTACGTATATTTATTCATCTATTTTATTTAAAATTATTTTCATACTTTTTTCTAATTTCTTTTATTTACTTATTAACATCACAACTATGGCACATGAACCAGATTTGTCTAAAGGAATCTGAGATTCTGTAATTTTTAAAAATGCATCTTCTGCCTTAACAAATCCATTATGTATAGCTCTTTATGGGTTCTTTGGGAATTCTTCGTCTTTTATAATCTATTTGAAGTAATTTTAAAAATTATTATTTTTATCATCCTCAAAAATTTAAATTATAACACGAATTAAAATTTTATTCTCTTTTGACATATGAATGCTTGATAAAAAATTTAAAAAAAATTTTTAAATTACATAAAAATGTAATTGATCTCTCAAAAAATCTGCACACTAGGCTCCACCATGTCCGTCATAAATAGCGAAAAAAGAGATATTTGGCCAATCAGCAACATGGCTTTTTTCTTAAGGTTTTACCATATTTAAGATAATGCTGACTCTGTCTTCATTGTAACCTCTTATTAACCCTTTAAATTATTATTATTTTTTTTAATATAAAACCAAATTATCAAGTAAAAGTATTTCTAAATTCTAAAGTAGTAAATCAAAATTTATTTTTTTGATAAGTAATTTCTAAAAATTGAATTCTAAAATTTTTATTTTAATTTTTTTTAGCTAGCTAGCTAGCTAATATTTTTGGAAATAGCGGAAAAAAATTTTTTAAATAATTAATTAATCAGCTAATCAAATAAAAATCTAAATTTCCTTTAATTACTTATAATTATCTACCTAATTTTTTTTTTTTTCGAAATAAATGTTTAAATAGTATTTTGATGAAAATTAATTTATTTAAAAAGAAAAACAAATAAGTACCTTGATGTGTGTTTGCACCATAGGCATGTACAACACCTATTTACTTAGTTGATATTTTAGATTTATCTATTTTTGGGAGCATTCGAACATCCAAAAGGTCATTATTTGCATTTTGTATAGATGGCTACTTAGTATTTGACTAATTTATGCTATTTTAGTTAAAAATAGAGCTATAGCCAGTTACTTAAGCAGGTTAAATTGATTTCAAAGGTGTTTTTTGTGAATTTTCACTGCTTTGAAGTCTAGATTGCTTAGCGTTTGGAGATAGTATGCTTTATTAAGAATTTTAAATCTTTGAGGACTGTGTTGAAGGAGAGCTAAGGTAATTTAAATTTTTTCCCAAGCTTGAGTACTGCATATATTAACTGTTTAAAGGAATTTCTTTCTTTGTTGTTCCATTACTTGGAGGGCGTGCAGAAGAAATACTGTAATAATTCGAAGATGAATTGACGTTATTTGCAGTATTATTTCCATTTTAATTCTAAGTATTACTACTGGTTTGCTATTCTTTTAAATTGTGACTACTTGGGATATTACTACTAGGTTATCTACTTTAAATAGATGAACCTATGCTAACTAGTTGTTTTTAAGGTTAATTTTCAACAGATGGTACTGAAACAGATTGCTGAAGCGGACTGCTGTAGGGATTACTATTATTTGTTTGACCATTTGAATTATAGTATTTAACAATATTTCTTAAATTATTTTTAGATGGAGGGTCTTATTTCCTCGAACCAGAATTCAAAGTACTCTCAAATTCAATAACTGGAGAGCGAAGACTTGCTTTTTCACTCACACTCCCATTCATTTATTTTGTCATTAAAATTCCATCATGAGGAGTTAATTTTGGTAATTATAACTAAACAATATCCTAAATATTGTAGCCATTCTGCTTGCCTCCTTGCTAAGAACCTGCTGCCTAAGATTATAATTATCCCTAAATTCCGTTTTAGCTACTGCTGTTTATTACATTATAACCAATTATAGTAGATGCAGATTAATTTGTGTTATTTGCTGTATTACTCAATCTTTTATTTTAAGCACGATAACCATTATATAAATAATTGCTTTCATTTACAGCTCCACCTTATGCGTGATCAATAGTATTATAATTGCCATATCCATAGGTTTGCTTATTAAATCCGTACTAATTATTGTTGTTACCTCCTACTTAAAGCCCATTATTTTAGTGAGAAGGTGTGACAGAAGAAGAGTCTATTGAGTTTGCTAATTTACTATACTACATTGGAGCTGCATTTGAAAACGATAAACTTTTTCCAGTAGGTGTCATTTATGTGCTCAAACTGGTTGGATTAGCATACTATTATGTATATTATTGAGTCTCGTTATTCTTTGCTATTTAATTATATCCATATGAATTTGTAGTAGGAGACATCATTGATGGGTAACCTAAATTTGTTGATCTGTTTTATCCATTCTTTGAGTTCTTTTAACTATTTACCTGACTTCCCTTATTTTAATATGAGCTCTAAATATTATAGGATTAGAGTACTTCGGGTTTTAAATTGCCTTAACTTCTCATAATATAATCAACTTAACTATACTAAATTTGTGTATATTAGATAATTAAATTTTTTTTCTTCTATAAAATACAAATTTTTTTTTTAGTTTAAATAATCGATTAATAACTTATGTTAATATTTATATATGTACGTATGAGTATGAGTGCCTGGAGTTTATCAAAATAATCTGTAGCTACTATCAAAAATTAATTCAAATGTTGTTAAGAAATAAAATCAAGCTTTAATGTTTTCTATTTTTTATAAAACTGAAATAATTTAAAATATTTACATTAAAATTGATATATTCTGAAATTTTATCAACTTTTAAATAAAAAAGATTTATTTATATAATAAATCTAATTAAGGCAATTAACTTAGACATTTAATTTAAAAATAATATAATTTTTAATAAATAACTAAAAATTGATTAAATTACTACATATCACAAAAAATACATAGATTAATTTCATAAATTCTAAATTACACAATCTTAAGCTATTAGACTTCTAATTTATATTTGATAAAAGTTTTTAATTAAGAGTGAATTATTTGTTTATAAATTAAAAAATATTTTTTAGAAAAAGGATTAAAATATTTAATAATAAATAACTAATTATTTTAATTTTTTTTAATATAAACATAATCAATAAATTTTAATTTATTTGGGTAAACAATAGATATTTTCTAGTAATATTTTTTGTCAAATAAAATCAAAATTTAATTTATGAGTCATTCAAGATAATATTAAGGTTATATTTCAATAACATATTTTTATGATTTTAAAAATCTATTTTAATAAATAAAAAAGAATATATAATTTATTATTTTCAATTTTAATTTAAAAATAATCAAAATAATAATTAATAAATACAAAATTTTAGAATTAAATCTGAATTTTGTTTGAACAACATTAAAATAATATTGTAAATTTATATACCATTTCTTAAATTTTAAGATATTTTTACCACTAAAAATTATTATTAGAATGAGTTATTAAATACATTTAATAAATATATATCTATCAGTTTGCTATCTTATTTTTTATAAATCACTTAATCTTGAAATTTGAAGAATTATTTTTTGTGGTTAAAAAAATGTTTAAAATTATAAATTTTTTTCAGCAATCTTTTAATGTTTTGTCAACTCTAATTAATTATTCACAAAAGCAAATTAAATTACATTAAGATTTTTTGCTTTAATGCATAAAATTTAAAACCACTACTATTTCTTTTAAAATACTCAAAATGAAATTCCGATAATTTGCGAAGGTTGGAAAGTATATTTACAACCACTCATTCAATAGCTTGGATTTATTAAATTAAGATTCATAAACTGTGACTGTGTGAAATTAAAATTGAGAAAGCGCTTTTTAATTTTGGCTAAAATTTAGAATGCACAGATATCTAAATTATCCTGTTAAATATGCAATAAGAGTGGTGAATATTTAATCAATCTGGTCAGGTTGATATATAAATTCTGCTGACAAAATTAAAATTAGATTACAAAGTCTTATTTTATTTTTTTTCTGATTCTTTTGGATCACATTTTTAAAAGTTGAGGTAAAAAAGTATACAAAAGATTTTAAAAATATGTAGATTTTTTAATTTTTTAAAATAGAAAAGAATTTTTTGAAAATAGGTTAGAGTTAATTACAAATGGATTTAAAATAGAAAGAAAAAATTACATAATTTTTTACTACTTTTTAAATTAAATTGAACAGCTTGTTTTTAAATAGATGTATTTACATCGGATTTTGGGGGAATAGCAAGTAATAGACTAGAAAATTATTTGATTGTGTATTTCAGGCAGTTTTCTATATAAAAAATATATTTTCTCAACTAAGTTTTACCTAATTTATTATCAGCGCATTTGAAAGTGACTACGTTATATTAATTAAAAAATATATAGTAGTCGAAAAAATTGTTTTAAGATAACGGCGTATTATAAAAAATTTTAAATCTTTATAACTTACTTACAACATATTATAGCTCTAATACATTAAGTATTTATTAAATTAATGCACATAAATTATGAAAATTGCAAAAACGCCTATAAAATACTATGAAAATAAAGAAAGCTTTAAGTTATTATTTTCTTACTGGTATCACTATAAAAATGATAGATCTCTTTTTTTTCAAAAATATAATTTTTTTTCAAAGAAAAATAGATAGAAAATTTAGGAGTAGTATTTTTTGTTTGCCCTTATTTGGAACAAATGTATCAATAATTAATTGTATGAATAAAGTAATATTAGATAGATTCATTTGTGACCAAAAATTTCGTTTGATAAGCAGTGACAATATAATTAAGTCAATAATTGATAAATCAAAAAAACAAACAAAATCAAATAAATTTATATCAAAAGGAAAAGATAATATCTTTCCTAATTAAACTATTAAAAGCAGTCTAACTAATATCAACCAATCTTTAACGATATTCCATTTAGGAATAACAAATCCAGCTACATACATTCTCTAAATCAAAATAACTCTCACAGATATGAATTTCCAACTCTCTGATATTGTTTGCATTTTACTTGGATTCTATATGATCCTTGTAAACTTAGTAACATTTTTTACCTTCGGCTATGATAAGTTCGTTTCTTTATTTGCTAGAAGTAAGAATTACCGTCGTATTAGTGAAAAATTCTTAATTAGATTAATCAAAGTCGGTGGACTATGTGGAGCTAAATGTGCTATGATACTTTTCAATCATAAAACCTCTAAGAAATCTTTTCAAATTAATTCCGATTCTCTTACAATTCGTCTCTACAACTTCTCTTTGATATCCTTATACTACATAGCTCGTTATGCTGATTGAAAAAAAGGATTCTATTAAAATTATCCATATAGCTAAACTTATGTATTGGCTAGTTAGCTAGCTCGCTACTTTTAATTTTTCGGTCAACCCTTAGCTTAGCTGATGGATAAAAAAGTATTGATACTTACTTACCATTAATTAAACAAAACCCTAATTTAATTGCATTAGTTTATTTCTTGTATATTTGTTCATACTTAATCTCCTTACTTACCTTACTTCTTAAAAAATGTTTCGATTACCATTAAACACACAATAATATTAATTGCCATTTTATTTATATATAAATTTGTATGAAGTACAAAACAAAATCTTTTTGCCAAAACTTTGTTATTATATTGGTTTGAAGATTTTGCAGAAAATTAGTATTTTTTTAGTGAATCACTAGAATCCTTCTCATAAATTAATTAATTCGTTATGATATTACATACATCATAGTCTCCATAATATAGATTTCATCAACTTCATTCTTCAGCCATTATCCTTACATATAATATCAAATCAAAATCTTCTCATTATTTTTTCAAAAAAAATCAACTAAATTTGATAATAAGCTGAAATGATAATATAGATTTTTAAATATTTCTGCTCATAATATACAAACTAAAGTGTATCCAATTTTAATGGTGTAATTTCATTAAGGAATATCGACTTTTTCAATTTGTTACAAAAACATTAACAGAATAGGATTAGAATAATTTGACGCAGATATTTAAAATTGTGACCCCTTTTGCTTAATTCTAATTTATTTAAGTTCAACTGAAATTAAGCTAGCTTATCGTTCATATTTTATCATTCAATTTATTATCTAAGTAAATGAGGGGATCTCGTTAATTGAATACCATAAAATAAATAATTTAATTAAATAAAAAATTGAAAACGGCATTTTTAAAAAAAATGATGAAATATTTGTTTTGTTTATTTTCATGATATTTGCTTTTAATATTAGTAAAGCTAAATTAATTTAAGAAAGTTATTTTTAACCACTGTCATTTAAAATTAATAAGTAGATCTAATATATTTGGTGTATTATTTTAATGATTTTTTTTAATTTAGTTTAGTAATATCTGTCTGTCTGTTATTAAGGTATTTTAACAGTTTTAAACGTTAGAAAAATACTGAAAAAAATTAGAAACTTAATTTATTTTTTCTTATGCAAATATTGTTAAATCTTTTTTTCTTAACAAAACAAGTAACCAGTTAAGAACAATCCACTAAGTAGAATTATAAATACATGTAATTGCTTCAGCAATAATAAGATATTTAAAAAAAGCATAAGTAAAAAGAACGGCAATTATAAGATACCAGTAAGCAAATATGCATCATATGTTACAAAAAATCATTACAAAAATTCAATTAATTAAATGAATAAAAAGGTTTATATTTATAATTATTTCTACCAAATAAGAATTTTTATTTTAAGTCAAGCTTATCTTGGTAAATTATCTAAATATATTTCTCCAGCAAGCAATCTTTATTAAAATGAATATAAAAATATTATAGTAATTAACTAAGTTTATCATATTTAGCAGTAAAATTGTTTAAATAGCCACACAAGCTTCTTTAAAATTTCTTCTTTCTACTTCAAATCTTCACTCTCTTTGTAGTAGTTTCAGTACTAACATTCCATAAATCGATTTACCTAGTTATAATAATTAAATTAATAAAAACTTATATTTTCAAAATAGTATAAAATTTAAATTATATTTTTTCTATAAAATCAGCTAATAATTAATATCAAATTATAATAATTTACTGATTAATTTTCTTAAATGTTTCTGGATCTATTTAGTCTACTAGAATCTAACATTTTTCTTTATCAATATCTTTAAATGCTTAAGAAGCACTATTCTAAATCATAAGTACTATCATACCGAGCTATTCAGTGGGTAGCATCTTTATTTTCTAGGAGAATAATATTTTATCTTAAGATGTTATAGATTCACTGGCTTCTTCTTCTTGATATATTTAATTTTAATTCTAGCTTGTACCATTATTTGCATCATTATTTTTGTTTCCATTAGTTGTATTATTAGCTGGAGTTGGTTAGTCTCCATTTTGAGATGAACTACTTATATAATTAATTATAAAATAAATTATTCATTAATTCTTAAATAATAAATGAATAAGATACTTCTCATCTTGATTAATCTTCATCTAGGAGAGCTTTTCCTTTTCTATTTAATGAAAAAAATTTTAATCACAAAATTCAAGTTAAAAGCTATAAATCATTATCAAAAAACTAATTTTTTACTGACTACAGCATTCATAAATTATATGGAAGGGAGATAATTCTTAATCATATTTTTAAAGTGCTTTTCCAACTTTTCTGCTAATTTATAAATCCACTATTTTAAAAATTATTATAAATATTTATTAATTAACAAGGAGATATTAAATAATTTTAAATATTTTTCTTCAAGTTTTTAAAGAAAAAAAAACAATTTTTAAAAATAAAAAACAGAAAAATTTTTTCAACTTCTTTTACTAAAACCAGTATGGTTTTGATCATAATAATTTTATTTTTACATAAAACCAAAATACATTCAAAAATTATTTGAAAAAAATGAAAAATAAATTCATTTTAATATTATTTTAAATATATTTATTTTGTAAATTAAATCTTGTGAAAATCTTCTCATTAATCAAATAATCATGTTTTTAAAAATTGTTTGCTAATAGATTTATACTTTGCTTTTGATTTTATTTTTTTATATAAACCTACATTTAAAATTATAAAATTTATTTTTTAGTTATTCATTTTTTATTGGTACTTGAAAATTAGCATTGATTAATTTATTTTATTTTTAAAGCTTGATATAAATATATATAAAATATTTAAATCCATTTATTTTGTTACTGCGAAATATTAGCTTTATAAAAAATCAAAAATATCTTAAATTTAAAAAATTTTTATTATCAGTTAATAATATTTTTATTTAAAATAAAAATAATAATTTCAGAACAGCTATTATAAATAAATAGATAAAAGGGGTTTGTTTTTGGTTGTATAATTGTAATTGATTTGATTTAATTTGATTATATTATTTTTGTTTTCTTTAAAAATATTAGAAAATATCTTTGAATTAAAAAAAACTCTTTTTAAAAGAATATTAAATAATTGAAATTTAATTAATTACAGATCCTTCAGCATTATAATTTTTACAGTTATCCCAAACTATTTATATATCATCAAGGCAATCTTCGACGAAGTTGTATTCATTATTCTTTAACTTTTCTTTACATGTGCCTAAATCCATGGGGTATTTAATAATATTTGGATAGTCCATCAAACCCAAAGCTTATTTTATTATCAATTTTGATTAGTACTCACAAAATAATTTATGTATGCAAAATTTAATTGATCTATTTAAATCGATTATTTGAAATATCTCAAAATAATAGAGTTAAATTTGCCAAATCTCTAAAATTAATTCAAAATTACCTTTCCAATCAACTGCTTATCTAAATTCAATTGAATCATTGTTTTGCAAGAGCTAACTTAGCATTTGATTTAGCTTTTTGAGTTCTTCTTTTCCTATATTAGTATGCCTATTTTTAAAAATAAAAATCAATAATGATGGTCATTATATTAAAAAGTTAATAAGCTGCATTTGAACTAATTTCGCTCTCTTTAAGCATTGAATTGCTATAAAATAAATTTATTTATGCTAAATCTAAAAAATGGTATCAATATTACTAGTTTAATTTAAGAGAAGACTTAAAACCTGACATTTCTATTTTTAAATATATATTATGAAAAGCTATTTTCTTTTTTTAAATACTTTTATTTATTCCTTTTGTTTATTTTATCTCAATTTTTATTATTTTTCAATGAAGTTAATTAAATCTTCTTTCTTTTTTGATAAATATAATAAGCAGATAATAATTAAATTCATTGATCTATTAATTAATAATCTTATTCCAATAAATTTTTTGCAAACATTCATTATAAAACAATCTAGATAGATAGCTTATAAATTATATAATTGATACAAGCAAACAATAACTCTTTTTAATAATTTTCTTGCTATATACATTAATATTAAATTATTATTTATTATTTTTCCCGCGTTAACAATATTTTACTAAATAATCAAACATTCCATTTCATCTACCAATAATATATAAGTTAGAAATATCTATTTTTTTACATTTTTATTAATTTATATTAACCCATTTTGAAAAATTTCATCAAAAAATATATTTAAATAAAACCTCTAAAATGTTTTTTTATACAAATTTGTTTTTTTATTTTAATATTTTAAATTTACTAATTTTTTATATAAAATAATCAGCCAGCATTAATACAATTTAAAACTTTAAAAATATTAAAAATCACTAAATTTTTTTTTAAAGCTTTTAAAATAATTTAATTTTTTAAAAACTAATTCTTTAAATTCTTATTTAAATAATTTCTAATTTTTAATTTCATAAACTAAAATTTGAATTTTATTATCAACAAAATTTAAAATAACTTTCATTTTTTGATAGATAAATTTAAATTTTGTATTATTTATTTACAATAGATTTTTAGATGTCTAATTATTTATAATAAATAACTTTTAAATTTATTTTTCTCTATTATTGTTTATTATAATAATATACTTTATTAAAATAAAATTCATTTTAATAAAATACTTAAAATACAATTCAACGTAATTAAAAAAATTAAAATTTTAATTGAAATTATTTAAATCAAACAATTTATTGGATTTAGTTTAATTAAAATAAAAATAAAATATTCTAAATTTTACAGGATTATAAAAAAAATTTTAAAGTAATAGTGGTTTACCAATTAAATAATTATTTTCAAAATCCAAACTATTAAATTTAAAATTAGCAGTAAAGAAGTTTTTAACATGAAACTATACATTTAAAATTAGCAGTAAAGAGGATATTTAACTCCTATTATTACTATAATTTTGAGAAATTATTTTTAAGAAAGAGTTTTGATAATTGATTATTCTACTCTACTTTTATTATTCATTTTTATAAAATTCTTTAGAATTAATAATATCCAAAAGGTTACTTTAAAATTTTATAATTATATTAAATTTAAGATAATATAAAAATTTGCTAATATTTTAAGAAAGATATTATATAAATTAATTAATTAATGAACTCTAATTTTTTCTTGAATTTAATTTAATTTGAATAAATTAATTAATTAATTTGATTTTCCATTTTAGATTTCAAATCCATTTATTGATAAATATTTTTAATAAATATGTCACAATTTCGATGATTACTTTTAGATTCTTTTATTTAACAGTTCATCATACACTTTATGAGTTTATTTTATTTCATTTATTTGTTACATTTTTGACATCCATTCTAAAATGTTAGGGTATGGTTAAAAGCTGTAATTAACTACTTTTGATTAATAAAGTTCACAATATGCGCTGATATCAGCTAAAGTATAGTTATCAAATCCAAAGAAGAATTTATTTTTATGGTTCAAATAGTTATTTTCAATAAAAGCTAGAGCTTTTTACACATCTGATTCTAATTCTTCAATATTAATAGAAGTTTAAATGCCAAGTTGTGGTTCAAAAAGCTTTTTAAAGAGCATTCTATGCATCTTGCGAGTGTTTGAGTGATGCCAGTCTAGATAGCTATCAATTAAGGCTCTCTTTTTTAAATTATCATCAGGGTAAAGCTAATTATCACCATATAGTTAGCAGAAATATCTCATAATTGAATGAGATTCATTCAAAAAAAAGTTTTCGTTATCAATGATGCAAGGAATTTTTTGATCAGGATTTATTTTTTTATATTATTCACTAACATTCTACTTTTTTAAAATTCTGACTTCGTTAATTTTATGAGGTATTTTGAGAAAATATACAACAGTCATGACAGCCCTTGAAGGTTAGCTACCCCAATCCATAAATATTTCATAATTTAGCTAAGATAAGTTTTTAATACTCATGTTTGATAAAAGGATCAAAAATTATTAGGAATTTATATTATTTGAATCTTATTTGTTTGTATAAAATAAAAATTTTAAATAGATAATTAATTGAAAACATAACATTTGGCTTTATTAAAATACATAAATTATTGATCAGATTAGATTTAATGCTTTGATAATAAGGATACCTTTTAAATTGAAGAACAAAGATTTGTACTTTATTTTTTTGGAGACAAGTAGTTTATTGCATGTTATAGTATTAGATTTTTGTAAAAATTACAATTTTATTAAGTAAAAATAAAAGTGAGAATTATAAAACAAAATAAGTAATCCATTATAGTAAAAATGTGGATATAAAGAAAGAAAATACTATTAAATTGTATTTATTTTCACTTTTTCAATAAAATTTAAGCTATTAGAATGTAAAATAAATCAATCAAATTAAAATAAATTAGATTTTTTTTTTCTAGAACAATTGAAATAACAATTTAATTTACTAAAATTTGCAACCATTTTTTTAGAAAAAGGAAGGAATTTAAACAAATTGTTCAAATATTTGAATAACAAAATAAATATTTTAAAAGATTCATTTATACCAAATATAAAAATTTATTTTAAATCAACAAACAAAAATATAATCGCTTAACTTAAAAAAATGCAAATTGATTTACAAATATTTAATGTTAATTAAATTAAGAAAATTTCTATTGAGATTTATATTGGATTAAATAGAAAACTAATAGGTATTTTAAAAATCATTGTGATTCAACTAAATTTACTATGTTGATTACTATCAGGCAGAAAGATATTTTTCTTTTTTTAAATTTATTAAATAGTGACGCAATTTTTTTGACTAAAATTTGATGTTATTATCTAACTAAAATCTGCTTCAAAAAACGAGAAAAATGTTAATATACGTTTTTAGTTTTTGAATTTATTATCTAAATAATCCATTATATTAAGCATTGTCATCGTGATCGTCATTAAAATAATCGCAGAATATGGTGCGGATTTTAATAAGATACTTTTAATTAATCAATATTATCAGATAAGAGAATGCTTTTATATTCTATTTATAACATTTACATGATGCAAAATGTGATAAAATAATATTAAAATGTTATCAATACTATTTAAATTCTTAAATTGAAAGTACAAAGAGGCTTCTTAAGGGTTTTATCATCTTAAAATTATAGTAAAAATATAATACTAATGCCATTCTACTTGTATAGACTTCATTCATATTTGATTTTCGATCATGCATTTATGCTTAAAAGGAAATTTAATTAACTAAAGATTGATTGATAAAAATACACTTTGCAAGATTTGTTGTTTATTTTTAGAATAGTTATTGGATTAAAGATATTTATTTATTTAGATTTTCCCAAATTTTAATATTTTTATTATATAAATTACACCTTTTAAACGATTGCATTTTTTTTCAAAATATTTTATTTATTTTCAATATTTTTCTGTTTATTTAACCATTTTATATCCTTTTAATTCATATTTTCCACAAAATTTCATTAACGTTATATTATATGCTATTAATTTTGGTTTGTTTTTTTTGGAAAAAAATCAGTTCAAATATATCAAAAATAGACCACTAAATAAACTTCTAAAATCTATCTTAATAAAGAAGACACCTATTTCACTAAAATTCAAATTAACTAATCAAAAGTTATTTAAATATCTTACGTCAATATTTATCTAAATTTGAGTCAAATTGTTTGAAGTGTTGTAGTTAATAACTAAAATAGTTTGAAAAAAGAATAAAAAATCTAGAAAATTGTATGTAAGGTATTACTAAAACTTTTGAATATTTTTTTCTTCTTCTTTTGTTAAAAAGAACAAATCTGAAAGCATCACCTCTATCTAATAAATGTAAAAATTACGTCATTTGAAAAAAATTAATTATAATAATTTGTGGAAAGCAAATAAAATTAAAATTTTCACACGACTGAATCCCAATATCTTTCTTATTTTTTTTATATCTTACAATTAGTTAATTGTGGGGTATTTTCTGATCTTTGATTGGAATGTTCAAACATAAAAACAATAGCATCCTTTTATTTTAAATACTGTTGAAAACAACAACCAAAAAATAATTAATAATTAAATCATAATTAAAAATCTAAAAAAAAAAAAAAATAGTAAAAAAATTAATAGAATGTCTACCACATACACCAAGCCCACTGTTTTCTAAAACAAGCTCTTCATTAACAACGAATTCGTTGATGGTGTCAAGAAAACCACTATCCCCGTTATCAATCCCGCTACTGAAGAAAAGATCACTGACATTGCTGAAGCAACTGAAAGAGGTATTCTATTTGAATTTATAGCATTTTCACACTTATTACTGCTAAAAATAATTCTTTAAGAGATATTATTTGATGGCATTTAAAAATTAATCCTATTTTTGATTTAAAATCCTTATTTATTGCCATATTATATAATAGATGTTGAATTAGCTATCGATGCTGCTAAAGCTGCTTACCCCAAGTGGCACTCTACTACTTTAAGAGAAAGATCAATGCTTCTCTACAAGTTAGCTGAACTTATCGAAAGAGACTTTGGCACTCTTGTCTCATTAGAATCTCTTGATAATGGTAAACCCATTGAAGGTTCTGAAGCTGATATCCGTGAAGTCATCAACAATTTAAGGTAGAATTCTATTTAGCTTTTAAATCTTCAATTTCTATCATAGGTTTTGGTTGATATTTTTCAGAAAAACAATATAAAAATCAACTTAGATTCACAAAAAAAAATAAATAGAAATAAGATATAATGATATATTAATGACTATATATATAGTCAATAGTATTAATTATACTTTAAGCAAAATTTTTATTAAGTTAAATCAAAAAAATTATTAGTTAGATATAAAAAAATTCAAATTAATATTAATTATTTCTTTAAATATTTTAGATACTTTGCTGGTTGGGCTGATAAGGTCACTGGTAAGACTTATGCAAGCTAAACTGAAACTTTGTTCTACACTCGTAGAGAACCTTTCGGTGTTGTTGGTTTGATTTCTCCTTGGAACTTCCCATTACTTATGTGTGAATGGAAGTTTGCCCCTGCCTTAGCTGCTGGTAACTGTGTTGTCCACAAACCCTCTGAAGAAACTCCCTTGACCATCTTATGGTTATGCAGATTATTCAAGGAAGCTGGTTTCCCTCCTGGTGTTTACAACTGTGTCCCTGGTTATGGTCCCATTGCTGGTGAAACTCTTGCTAGAAGCCACAGAGTATCCAAGATTTCTTTCACTGGTTCTACTGTTGTAGGAAGAAAAATTATGGAAGCCTCCTCCCAAACTAACTTAAAGAAGGTTACCCTTGAATTGGGTGGTAAGACTCCTGTCGTTGTCTGCCCTGATGGTGATTTAGATATGGCTGTTAACCTTGCTTGGAATGCTATTATGTACAATATGGGATAATGCTGTATTGCTGGATCTCGTGTCTTCGTTCATGAAAGCATCTATGAAGAATTCGTTAAGAGATTAAAAGCCATTGAAAGCAAAGTCACTATTGGATGTGCCTTCACTGGTGCTAACCACGGTCCTCAAGTTAACCAAACCTAGATGAACAAGATTCTTGGTTACTTAGATCATGCTAAGAATGTTGAAAAGCTTGAATGCATTATGGGTGGTGAAAGATGGGGAACCAAGGGTTATTTCATTAAGCCTACCGTTTACATTAATGTTGATGACAACTCCAAGCTCGCCTAAGAAGAAATCTTTGGACCCGTCCTCTGTATTCTCAAGCCTTGGAAGACTATTGAAGAAGTTATCGAAAGAGCTAACAACACCAAGTACGGTTTGGCTGGTGTAGTCGTTACCAAGAATATGTCCCTTTCTGATAAATTAGTAAGAGAACTCCAAGCTGGTACTATTTTCGTTAACACTTATTGCATTCCCTAGTCTTTCATTCCTTTCGGTGGCTACAAGGAATCTGGTTTCGGACGTGATAATGGTGAAGAAGCCATCCTTGAATACACTTAAGTCAAGGCTGTCTACTACTAATTAGATGAACCCAGACTCTGAAGTCAAAACTGATAAAAAATTAATAAATTCTAATATTTTATAAAAAAATTTATTCACTTTTAGTAATTAAATGCTATTATATATTTTGTTGAGTATTTCTTTATCCATAAAATCTCAACCAATCACCAATCAATTTGTTCATACTTTAAATGATAATAATGTTATATATGTTTAATTTTTTATTTAAAAAATATTTAGTTCTACTTATTTTTTTTAAGAAAAAATACTTTTTATAAATTGAAATATTGCTAATCCTGTAATTAAAATATCACAAACTGTGAAGGTACAGATGGTGATATTTCATTTAATTTTTATGATTTTAAGCTAATTTTACTGTTTCTATTTTTAATTTTTGTTATCAATCTGTTTTTATTAAATTTTGAAAAATTTTTTTTAGCAATGAAAGCCTTTTCTCAAATTTTGAATGTAAAAATTTTAAAAAAATTCTTTTTACAAATAATATTTTTTTTCTATTAAATTTGAAATAATTTTAAAATAACACCCTAGCTTTTAAATAAATTGAATAATATGGGTGTATTATTAATTTATGATGATTGATTGATAGTATCACAAAAATAAATTCAAAGAACGATACTAATTTTTAAATATTAAAATAAGCTAAACTTATTCAAAATAATTATTATAACAAAAACTTTGTAAACAAAAAAGCAAATTAAAAACATAAAAAATAAATAAATTTTAATGAATTTTTATACAAAAACCAATCTTAATAAATAAACTAAATTTGATAAAAATGAAAGACATTTTATGCAATTAATTTAGTTTATAAGATAAAAAGTAATATAGTGAGTGATCAATATTAGAGTGATAAAAGAATTAAAATAAAAATATAACTTTTTTATAACATATTTATTATTGAACTTTGGATATATAAAAAAAGCTAGTAAAATAAATTTCTTTAAATTATTATTGGGGTTGGGGTTGGGGTTGGGGTTGGGGTTGGGGTTGGGGTTGGGGTTGGGGTTGGGGT